>NC_135956.1:66634494-66694508 GCF_053455715.1 Rhinoraja longicauda
CTCCCCCCCCCCACCCCACCCCCACCCCCACCCCGGCCGGTCCGCCGCTGACCTTACCCTGGCGCCAGGGTCGGACGGGCGAGGAGCAGCAGCAGCAGCAGCAGCAGGAGGAGCACACCTGTACTGGTGGGCAGCAGCATCACGGACCCACATGGACAACTGGCCGACTGAACTGTGTGGGGGGTGAGACAGGGTCAGCATGGGCGGAGGTGAGGGAGGGAGAGAGAGGGTCAGCACAGGCGGGGGGAGAGAGAGAGAAGGGAGGGAGAGAGAGAAGGGAGAGAGAGTAAGTAGGGAGAGAGAGTGAGAAAAGGGAGGGAGAGAGAGAAGGGGGGGGGGAGAGAGAGAGAGAGAGAGAGAGAGAGAGAGAGAGAGAGAGAGAGAGAGAGAGAGAGAGAGAGTCAGCACAGGTGGGGGGGGGAGAGAGAGAGAGAAGGGAGAGAGAGAGAGAGAAGGGAGAGAGAGTAAGTAGGGAGGAAAGAGAAGGGGAGAGGGGGGAGACAGAGAAGGAGAGAGAGAAGGGGAGAGGGGGAGAGAGAGAGAGAAGGGAGAGAGAGTAAGTGGGGAGAGAGAGTGAGAAGAGGGAGGGAGAGAGAGAAGGGGGAGAGGGGGGGGGGGGAGAGAGAGAGAGAGAGAGAGAGAGAGAGAGAGAGAGAGAGAGAGAGGGTCAGCACAGGCGGAAGGGAGTGGGGGGAGAGGGAGAGAGAAGGGAGAGAGAGTAAGTCGGGAGAGAGAGAGAGAAAGTAGGGAGGAGAGAGAATGTAGGGAGGAGAGAGAATGTAGGGAGGAAAGAGAAGGGGAGGGGAGAGAGGAGAGAGAGTGAGAGAGAGATAGAAGGGGGGAGTGAGAAGTGAGAGGGGCAGGGAGCAGAGGAAGTAAAGAGGGAGAAGGGAAATAGTGAATGGGAGATATGGAGCGAGATAGGGGAGATATAGAGAGAGAGAGAGAGAGAGAGAGAGAGAGGTGGGGAAGTGGGGGAGAGAAAAGGTGGTCTCACACGGGCAGAGGTATCGCGACCAAGACACGACCGCCCGACCGCTGAAGGAGCGCCCGACCAGGAGGAGAGAAGAAACAGGGAAGGGAGAGAGTGATGTGTGAGAGAGAGAGAGAGAGAGAGAGAGGAGACGGGAGAGAGAGAGAGAGAGGAGACGGGAGAGAGAGAGAGAGAGGAGACGGGAGAGAGAGAGAGAGAGGAGACGGGAGTCTGACCTGGGCGCCGCCGATGCTCTGGCCGAATGTGCGCCGCCGGCCATCATATATATAGCGGCTCAGGGTCAGGGTCCGGGCGGCAGCTGCGACCACTCAGTGTCCGGGTCCCTGTGGTCTGGGTGTCCGGGTGTGGAGGGGGTGGGGGGGGGGGGGGGGGGGTGGGTCAGTGTCCGGGTCCCTGTGGTCTGAGTGTCCGGGTCCCTGTGGTCTGGGTGACAGCTGTGCCCACTCAGTGTCCGGGCAGCTGTGGCCGGCGGGCGGCAGCTGGAGTCGGGGCCCGTTGTCCGGAGTTGGGACACAGGGAGCCGGCGGCAGCTGCGGGTTGTCCGGGGAGGGGGGAGTGACTGGTCAGTGTCCGGAGTCAGTGCCCGGCTCCTGGTGCTGCCCCCGGTGCTGCCCCCGGTGCTGCCCCGGTGCTGCCCCAGGTGTTGCCCCAGGTGTTGCCCCCGGTGCTGCCCCCGGTGCTGCCCCAGGTGTTGCCCCAGGTGTTTGCCCCCGGTGCTGCCCCCGGTGCTGCCCCAGGTGTTGCCCCCAGGTGTTTCTCCAGGTGTTGCCCCATGTGTTGCCCCTGGTGCTGCCCCTGGTGCTGCCCCTGGTTGCTGCCCCTGGTGCTGCCCCCTGGTGCTGCCCCTGGTGTTGCCCCTGGTGTTGCCCCTGGTGCTGCCCCTGGTGCTGCCCCTGGTGCTGCCCCTGGTGCTGCCCCAGGTGCTGCCCCAGGTGTTTCTCCAGGTGTTGCCCCATGTGTTGCCCCTGGTGCTGCCCCTGGTGCTGCCCCAGGTGTTGCCCCTGGTGCTGCCCCTGGTGCTGCCCCAGGTGTTGCCCCAGGTGTTTCTCCAGGTGTTGCCCCATGTGTTGCCCCTGGTGCTGCCCCTGGTGCTGCCCCAGGTGTTGCCCCTGGTGCTGCCCCTGGTGCTGCCCCAGGTGTTGCCCCAGGTGTTTCTCCAGGTGTTGCCCCATGTGTTGCCCCTGGTGCTGCCCCTGGTGCTGCCCCAGGTGTTGCCCCTGGTGCTGCCCCTGGTGCTGCCCCAGGTGCTGCCCCAGGTGTTTCTCCAGGTGTTGCCCCATGTGTTGCCCCTGGTGCTGCCCCTGGTGTTGCCCCTGGTGCTGCCCCTGGTGCTGCCCCTGGTGCTGCCCCAGGTGTTTCTCCAGGTGTTGCCCCAGGTGCTGCCCCTGGTGCTGCCCCAGGTGTTGCCCCAGGTGTTTCTCCAGGTGTTGCCCCAGGTGTTGCCCCAAGTGTTTCTCCAGGTGTTGCCCCAGGTGTTTCTCCTGGTGTTGCCCCAGGTGCTGCCCCAGGTGCTGCCCCTGGTGTTGCCCCATGTGTTTATCCTGGTGTTGCCCCTGGTGCTGCCCCAGGTGTTGTGCCAGGTGTTGCCCCAGGTGCTGCCCCAGGTGTTGCCCCAAGTGTTTCTCCAGGTGCTGCCCCATGTGCTGCCCCTGGTGTTGCCCCATGTGTTTATCCTGGTGTTGCCCCTGGTGCTGCCCCAGGTGTTGTGCCAGGTGTTTCCCCAGGTGTTGCCCCTGGTGTTGCCCCTGGTGTTGCCCCTGGTGTTGCCCCTGGTGTTGCGCCCAGCTAATGGGTGTGGGTGTGTGTGTGTGGGGAGAGATGGACAGTGTCCCCCAGCCAGACACCCCCACCCACCCCCCCCCCCCCCACCCGCCCGGCCACAGTTGGAGTGAGAGTCAGAGAGCCCAAGGGTCGGGGGGGGGGGGGGGGGGTGGAGAGTATTGGAGGGGCAGGGGACGACAACAGGGGGTTCAGGGGATGGGAGAAGTGGAAACCCTTCATTCCCACTGCCCCCTCCTGGAGCTGGTTAGAGATCAGTGAACCCCCGACCCTGCCTCCTCCCCGTAGGTGGGTGAGACGGGAAGGGAAGGGCAATAGTCATCACCTCTGCCCTCTGCCCTCTGCCCTCCCAGTGATGGAGTTGCTACCTCACAGCACCTAGACCAGGGTTCACTTCGATCCTGACCATGGATGCTGACTGTATGGTTGGTAAGGATGAGAGGGGATCTTATCGAAACGTATAAGATTATTAAGGGGTTGGACACGTTAGAAGCAGGAAACATGTTCCCAATGTTGGGGGAGTCCAGAACCAGGGGCCACAGTTTCAGAATAAGGGGTAGGCCATTTAGAACTGAGATGAGGAAAAAAAAATTCAGTCAGAGAGTTGTGAATCTGTGGAATTCTTTACCTCAGAAGGCAGTGGAGGCCAATTCTCTGAATGTATCCAAGAGAGAGCTGGATAGAGCTCTTAAGGATAGCGGAGTCAGGGGGTATGGGGAGAAGGCACGAACGGGGTACTGATTGAGAATGATCAGCCATGATCACATTGAATGGCGGTGCTGGCTCGAAGGGCCGAATGGCCTCCTCCTGCACCTGTTGTCTATTGTATGTCCTCCCTGGGACCGCATGGGTTTTCTCCGGGTGCTCCGGTTTCCTCACACACTCCAAAGACATGTGGGTATGTACATAGAAGAGTAGGAGCCCTTCAACCCACAATGCCTGTGCCAAACATGGTGCCAAGTTACATTAATCTCCGCCTGCACATGATCCAGACGCCTCTATTTCCTGCACTTCCATGTGTCCATCTAAACGTTTCTGAAACTCCACTATCGCATCTGCCTCCACCATGGCAATGCATTCCAGCCCCCCCACCCCCACCCCCACCACTCTCTGTAAGAACTGTGCTCTCGAGTGTTGGACATTTCCACTCGGAGAAATGGGTTCCGATTGTTTGCCCTATCAATGCCACTTGCATATGTCCATCAGATCTCCCCTCAACTCCGACGTTCTGGAGAAAACAATCAGTCTATTCAACCCCTCCCCTCGGTAGCTGAAACCCTCTGATCCATGGAGCACTCTGGTCAACCTTCTCTGCACCCACTCAAAAGCCCCCCACACCTTTCCTGTAATGGGAGCGACCAAAACTGCACACAATACTTGACATGCAGCCTGTCCAAAGTCCTATAGAGCTGCATCGTGACTCCCTGACTCTTATATTCAATGCCCCAAGCAATGAAGGCAAGCATACCATTTGTCTTTTTGACCACACTATCTACTTGTGTTACCACCTTCAGTGAGCAATGAACTCGGACTCCAAGAACCCTCTGCACATCACTGCTGTTAAGGGTTTTGCCATTAACTTGATACTCTCTCCTTCCACTCAACCTCAAAGTGCAACACCTCACTTGAGTTAAACTCAATCTGCCATTTCTCCACCCATTTCTGCAGTTGTTCTTTGTCCTGCTGCATCTTCTGATTGTATTCCCCACTGTCTGCAACTCGTCCAGTGTTGGTGCCGTCAGCAAACATACACACTAGCTCATCTACATTTAGGTCTGGGTCATTTACATTTATCACAAACAGCAACGGTCCCAGCGCAGATCCCTGCAGAACTCCACTGGTCACAGACCTCCAGCCAGAACATCCACCTTGCACCACAAGACTCTGTCTTATATGAAGAAGCCAGTTCTGAATGTTTACAACCAAATCATACATCTTAATCTACCATGAAGGACCTTATCTAAAGCCTTACTAAAGCCCATGTATACGGGCTTTACGACATCCACTACCCTACCCTCATCAATCTCCTATGTCACCCCCTCAAAAAAACTAAATCAATTTAGTCAGACACTTTAGTTAGGGCAGCAGAATGCAGCGCCGGAGACTCGGGTTCGATCCGGACTACGGGAGCCGTCTGTACGGAGTTTGTACGTTCTCCCCGTGATCTGCGTGGGTTTTCTCCGAGATCTGCAGTTTCCTCCCACACTCCAAAGACGTACAGGTATGTAGGTTAATTGGCTGGGCAAATGTAAAAATTGTCCCTAGTGGATTTAGGATAATGTTAGTGTGCGGGGATCGCTGGGCAGCGCGGACCCGGTGGGCCGAAGGGCCTGTTTCTGTGCTGTATCTCTAAATCTAAAATCGAAATCTAAAACCACCTGCCGTGTACAAGGACATGCTCACTGTCCCTAATTAGCCCATTCTCTTGCAAATAGGAGTAAATCTTATCCTGAAGAACTCTCTCCAATCGTTTCCCAGCAACTGACGCGAGTTTCACAGACTAATAGTTCCTCAGATTCTCTCTACTTCCCTTCTTGAACAAAGGAACAACATTGACCACACTCCAGTCCTTTGGGACCTCCTCTGTGGCGAGAGAAGAAGCAAAGATCCTCATCAAGGTCACCCGCAATCTCTCCTCTTGTAGGTTAAGTGGCCTCTGTAAATTGTTCCCATGTGCACGAAGTGGATGAGAAAGTGGGATAACATAGAACTGGTGTGAATGGGTGATCGATGGTTAGCATGGACTGTGAGCCCATGCTGTGTCTTTCAATCAACCTCACAGGTGAGGCACCCAGGTGTGATTCCTCCCCCCCACCCCCTCCCATCCCACAACCACATCCCCCCTCCTTTGAAGGGTCAGAAGGGGAGGTCAGAGGGAGGGGGGGGGGGGGGGGGTGGCGCAGTCAGAGGGGTGGTCAGTCTCCACAACACAACACAAGGCAACAGCTCACATGGGCATTTTATTGAAACAAACAGGATCCATAATCCGTGACATCCGCAGAGTGATCCCAACCCCAACCCCCACCCCCTCCGCCCGGGGGACACTGCCCCGCCCCCCCAACCCTGGGGGACACACTGCCTCGCCTCCGCCAAGAGGGAATATGCACCGCCCCACCCGAGGGGGGAAACATACCATACTCCAGGGGAACACCCCTCCCTGGGGCTGGGGGAAACAGAACACACAACGCCCATATCATTGACCCCACCACACTGTCCCTGGGGCCACACACACGGTCCCAGCCCAGGGAACACACCATCCCTCCCCCAGGGGGTCTCAGTGCCCACATCACTGACCCCACCCAACCCATGACAGATCCACTTGCTGCCACCACTGCAGCAATGCACGGCGCAGGCACAGCCCCACTGCCACTGTACGGGTGGTCAGCGGGCCTCCTGGTCCCCTCACTGTCGCCAACCCCCAGGCCCATCAGCTGCCTCCCCCCTTCCTGACGTTGAGCAGCAGGCGGAGGGGGTCTCCACACCGCACACAGCGCACAAAGCACTTGCCCTCCTTCCTGGGGATGTGCCAGCACCGCGGGCAACGAAGCCGGTACTTCTTGTACCTGGTGAGACAAGGGCTAGGTCAGCAGGGAAAGGTCAGCAGGGAGGGGGGAAAGGTCTGCAGGGAGGGGGAAAGGTCAGCAGGGAGACGGGAGGGGGAAGGGAGGTCAGCGGAGAGTTCAGTGGGGGGAGGGGGTTAGGTCAGCAGGAGGGGGTTAGGTCAGCAGGAGGGGGTTAGGTCAGCAGGAGGGGGTTAGGTCAGCAGGAGGGGGTTAGGTCAGCAGGAGGGGGTTAGGTCAGCAGGAGGGGGTTAGGTCAGCAGGAGGGGGGTAGGTCAGCAGGAGGGGGGTAGGTCAGCAGGAGGGGGGTAGGTCAGCAGGAGGGGGGTAGGTCAGCAGGAGGGGGGTAGGTCAGCAGGAGGGGGGTAGGTCAGCAGGAGGGGGGTAAGTCAGCAGGAGGGGGGTAAGTCAGCAGGAGGGGGTAAGTCAGCAGGAGGGGGGTAAGTCAGCAGGAGGGGGGTAAGTCAGCAGGAGGGGGTAAGTCAGCAGGAGGGGGTAAGTCAGCAGGAGGGGGTAAGTCAGCAGGAGGGGGGTAAGTCAGCAGGAGGGGGTAAGTCAGCAGGAGGGGGGTAAGTCAGCAGGAGGGGGGTAAGTCAGCAGGAGGGGGGTAAGTCAGCAGGAGGGGGGTAAGTCAGCAGGAGGGGGGTAAGTCAGCAGGAGGGGGGTAAGTCAGCAGGAGGGGGGTAAGTCAGCAGGAGGGGGGTAAGTCAGCAGGAGGGGGGTAAGTCAGCAGGAGGGGGGTAAGTCAGCAGGAGGGGGGTAAGTCAGCAGGAGGGGGGTAAGTCAGCAGGAGGGGGGTAAGTCAGCAGGAGGGGGTAAGTCAGCAGGAGGGGGGTAAGTCAGCAGGAGGGGGGTAAGTCAGCAGGAGGGGGGTAAGTCAGCAGGAGGGGGGTAAGTCAGCAGGAGGGGGGTAAGTCAGCAGGAGGGGGGTAAGTCAGCAGGAGGGGGTGGGTCAGCAGGAGGGGGTGGGTCAGCAGGAGGGGGTGGGTCAGCAGGAGGGGGGTGGGTCAGCAGGAGGGGGGTGGGTCAGCAGGAGGGGGGTGGGTCAGCAGGAGGGGGGTGGGTCAGCAGGGGGGTGGGTCAGCAGGAGGGGGGTGGGTCAGCAGGAGGGGGGTGGGTCAGCAGGAGGGGGGTGGGTCAGCAGGAGGGGGGTGGGTCAGCAGGAGGGGGGTGGGTCAGCAGGAGGGGGGTGGGTCAGCAGGAGGGGGGTGGGTCAGCAGGAGGGGGGTGGGTCAGCAGGAGGGGGTGGGTCAGCAGGAGGGGGGTGGGTCAGCAGGAGGGGGGTGGGTCAGCAGGAGGGGGGTGGGTCAGCAGGAGGGGGGTGGGTCAGCAGGAGGGGGGTGGGTCAGCAGGAGGGGGGTGGGTCAGCAGGAGGGGGTTGGGTCAGCAGGAGGGGGGTGGGTCAGCAGGAGGGGGTGGGTCAGCAGGAGGGGGGTGGGTCAGCAGGAGGGGGTGGGTCAGCAGGAGGGGGGTGGGTCAGCAGGAGGGGGGTGGGTCAGCAGGAGGGGGGTGGGTCAGCAGGAGGGGGGTGGGTCAGCAGGAGGGGGGTGGGTCAGCAGGAGGGGGGTGGGTCAGCAGGAGGGGGTTGGGTCAGCAGGAGGGGGTTGGGTCAGCAGGAGGGGGTTGGGTCAGCAGGAGGGGGTTGGGTCAGCAGGAGGGGGTTGGGTCAGCAGGAGGGGGTTGGGTCAGCAGGAGGGGGTTGGGTCAGCAGGAGGGGGTTGGGTCAGCAGGAGGGGGTTGGGTCAGCAGGAGGGGGTTGGGTCAGCAGGAGGGGGTTGGGTCAGCAGGAGGGGGTTGGGTCAGCAGGAGGGGGTTGGGTCAGCAGGAGGGGGTTGGGTCAGCAGGAGGGGGTTGGGTCAGCAGGAGGGGGTTGGGTCAGCAGGAGGGGGTTGGGTCAGCAGGAGGGGGTTGGGTCAGCAGGAGGGGGTTGGGTCAGCAGGAGGGGGTTGGGTCAGCAGGAGGGGGTTGGGTCAGCAGGAGGGGGTTGGGTCAGCAGGAGGGGGTTGGGTCAGCAGGAGGGGGTTGGGTCAGCAGGAGGGGGTTGGGTCAGCAGGAGGGGGTTGGGTCAGCAGGAGGGGGTTGGGTCAGCAGGAGGGGGTTGGGTCAGCAGGAGGGGGTTGGGTCAGCAGGAGGGGGTTGGGTCAGCAGGAGGGGGTTGGGTCAGCAGGAGGGGGTTGGGTCAGCAGGAGGGGGTTGGGTCAGCAGGAGGGGGTTGGGTCAGCAGGAGGGGGTTGGGTCAGCAGGAGGGGGTTGGGTCAGCAGGAGGGGGTTGGGTCAGCAGGAGGGGGTTGGGTCAGCAGGAGGGGGTTGGGTCAGCAGGAGGGGGTTGGGTCAGCAGGAGGGGGTTGGGTCAGCAGGAGGGGGTTGGGTCAGCAGGAGGGGGTTGGGTCAGCAGGAGGGGGTTGGGTCAGCAGGAGGGGGTTGGGTCAGCAGGAGGGGGTTGGGTCAGCAGGAGGGGGTTGGGTCAGCAGGAGGGGGTTGGGTCAGCAGGAGGGGGTTGGGTCAGCAGGAGGGGGTTGGGTCAGCAGGAGGGGGTTGGGTCAGCAGGAGGGGGTTGGGTCAGCAGGAGGGGGTTGGGTCAGCAGGAGGGGGTTGGGTCAGCAGGAGGGGGTTGGGTCAGCAGGAGGGGGTTGGGTCAGCAGGAGGGGGTTGGGTCAGCAGGAGGGGGTTGGGTCAGCAGGAGGGGGTTGGGTCAGCAGGAGGGGGTTGGGTCAGCAGGAGGGGGTTGGGTCAGCAGGAGGGGGTTGGGTCAGCAGGAGGGGGTTGGGTCAGCAGGAGGGGGTTGGGTCAGCAGGAGGGGGTTGGGTCAGCAGGAGGGGGTTGGGTCAGCAGGAGGGGGTTGGGTCAGCAGGAGGGGGTTGGGTCAGCAGGAGGGGGTTGGGTCAGCAGGAGGGGGTTGGGTCAGCAGGAGGGGGTTGGGTCAGCAGGAGGGGGTTGGGTCAGCAGGAGGGGGTTGGGTCAGCAGGAGGGGGTTAGGTCAGCAGGAGGGGGTTAGGTCAGCAGGAGGGGGTTAGGTCAGCAGGAGGGGGTTAGGTCAGCAGGAGGGGGTTAGGTCAGCAGGAGGGGGGTTAGGTCAGCAGGAGGGGGGGTAGGTCAGCAGGAGGGGGGGTAGGTCAGCAGGAGGGGGGGTAGGTCAGCAGGAGGGGGGGTAGGTCAGCAGGAGGGGGGTAGGTCAGCAGGAGGGGGGTAGGTCAGCAGGATGGGGTTAGGTCAGCAGGAGGGGGTAGGTCAGCAGGAGGGGGGATATGTCAGCAGGAGGGGGGTTAGGTCAGCAGGAGGGGGGTTAGGTCAGCAGGAGGGGGGTTAGGTCAGCAGGAGGGGGGTTAGGTCAGCAGGAGGGGGGGTAGGTCAGCAGGAGGGGGGGTAGGTCAGCAGGAGGGGGGGTAGGTCAGCAGGAGGGGGGGTAGGTCAGCAGGAGGGGGGGTAGGTCAGCAGGAGGGGGGGTAGGTCAGCAGGAGGGGGGTAGGTCAGCAGGAGGGGGGGTAGGTCAGCAGGAGGGGGGTAGGTCAGCAGGAGGGGGGGTAGGTCAGCAGGAGGGGGGGTAGGTCAGCAGGAGGGGGGGTAGGTCAGCAGGAGGGGGGGTAGGTCAGCAGGAGGGGGGGTAGGTCAGCAGGAGGGGGGGTAGGTCAGCAGGAGGGGGGGTAGGTCAGCAGGAGGGGGGGTAGGTCAGCAGGAGGGGGGGTAGGTCAGCAGGAGGGGGGTAGGTCAGCAGGAGGGGGGTAGGTCAGCAGGAGGGGGGTAGGTCAGCAGGAGGGGGGTAGGTCAGCAGGAGGGGGGTAGGTCAGCAGGAGGGGGGTAGGTCAGCAGGAGGGGGGTAGGTCAGCAGGAGGGGGGTAGGTCAGCAGGAGGGGGTAGGTCAGCAGGAGGGGGGTAGGTCAGCAGGAGGGGGGTAGGTCAGCAGGAGGGGGTAGGTCAGCAGGAGGGGGGTAGGTCAGCAGGAGGGGGGTAGGTCAGCAGGAGGGGGGTAGGTCAGCAGGAGGGGGGTAGGTCAGCAGGAGGGGGTAGGTCAGCAGGAGGGGGTAGGTCAGCAGGAGGGGGTAGGTCAGCAGGAGGGGGGTAGGTCAGCAGGAGGGGGGTAGGTCAGCAGGAGGGGGGTAGGTCAGCAGGAGGGGGGTAGGTCAGCAGGAGGGGGGTAGGTCAGCAGGAGGGGGTAGGTCAGCAGGAGGGGGGTAGGTCAGCAGGAGGGGGGTAGGTCAGCAGGAGGGGGGTAGGTCAGCAGGAGGGGGGTAGGTCAGCAGGAGGGGGGTAGGTCAGCAGGAGGGGGGTAGGTCAGCAGGAGGGGGGTAGGTCAGCAGGAGGGGGGTAGGTCAGCAGGAGGGGGGTAGGTCAGCAGGAGGGGGGTAGGTCAGCAGGAGGGGGGTAGGTCAGCAGGAGGGGGGTAGGTCAGCAGGAGGGGGGTAGGTCAGCAGGAGGGGGGTAGGTCAGCAGGAGGGGGGTAGGTCAGCAGGAGGGGGGTAGGTCAGCAGGAGGGGGGTAGGTCAGCAGGAGGGGGGTAGGTCAGCAGGAGGGGGGTAGGTCAGCAGGAGGGGGGTAGGTCAGCAGGAGGGGGGTAGGTCAGCAGGAGGGGGGTAGGTCAGCAGGAGGGGGGTAGGTCAGCAGGAGGGGGGTAGGTCAGCAGGAGGGGGGTAGGTCAGCAGGAGGGGGGTAGGTCAGCAGGAGGGGGGTAGGTCAGCAGGAGGGGGGTAGGTCAGCAGGAGGGGGGTAGGTCAGCAGGAGGGGGGTAGGTCAGCAGGAGGGGGGTAGGTCAGCAGGAGGGGGGTAGGTCAGCAGGAGGGGGGTAGGTCAGCAGGAGGGGGGTAGGTCAGCAGGAGGGGGGTAGGTCAGCTGGAGGGGGGTAGGTCAGCAGGAGGGGGGTAGGTCAGCAGGGGGGTAGGTCAGCAGGGGGGTAGGTCAGCAGGGGGGTAGGTCAGCAGGGGGGTAGGTCAGCAGGGGGGTAGGTCAGCAGGGGGGTAGGTCAGCAGGAGGGGGGTAGGTCAGCAGGAGGGGGTAGGTCAGCAGGAGGGGGGTAGGTCAGCAGGAGGGGGGTAGGTCAGCAGGAGGGGGGTAGGTCAGCAGGAGGGGGGTAGGTCAGCAGGAGGGGGGTAGGTCAGCAGGAGGGGGGTAGGTCAGCAGGAGGGGGGTAGGTCAGCAGGAGGGGGGTAGGTCAGCAGGAGGGGGGTAGGTCAGCAGGAGGGGGGTAGGTCAGCAGGAGGGGGGTAGGTCAGCAGGAGGGGGGGTAGGTCAGCAGGAGGGGGGGTAGGTCAGCAGGAGGGGGGGTAGGTCAGCAGGAGGGGGGTAGGTCAGCAGTGAGATGGGGAAGAGGGAGGTCAGCGGGGGTGGGGGGCAGGGAGAAAAAAGATCAGTGGGGAGTCTGGTGGGGGAGAGCGGGGAGGAGACCAGCATGGAGGGGAGGCGGGGGAGCGCGGAGATCAGCAGGGGGAGGAGAGAACGGCAGGTGGGGCGAGTGCTGTGGGGGTCAGGGGAGGGCTGGGGTTGGATGGTCAGGGATGGGCGCTACCTCCCTGATGCCATCAGAGACTCTGACAGCGTAGAAACAAGCCCTTTGCCCCAACTTGCCCACACCAGCCAACATGTCCCATCTACACTAATCCCACCTGCCCACATTTGGCCCACATCCCTCTAAACCTGTCCCATCAATGTACCTGTCTAATTGAGGAAGGATATTCTTGCTATTGAGGGCGTGCAGAGTAGGTTTACTAGGTTAATTCCCGGAATGGCAGGACTGTTATATGTTGAAAGACTGGAGCGACTAGGCTTGTTTACACTGGAATTTAGAAGGATCAGAGGAGATCTTATCGAAACGTATAAGATTATTAAGGGGTTGGACACGTTAGAGGCAGGAAACATGTTCCCAATGTTGGGGAAGTCCAGAACAAGGGGCCACAGTTTAAGAATAAGGGGTAGGCCATTTAGAACTGAGATGAGGAAAAACTTTTTCAGTCAGAGAGTTGTGAATCTTTGGAATTCTCTGCCTCAGAAGGCAGTGGAGGCCAATTCTCTGAATGCATTCAAGAGAGAGCTAGATAGAGCTCTTAAGGATAGCAGAGTCAGGGGGTATGGGGAGAAGGCAGGAACGGGGTACTGATTGAGAATGATCAGCCATGATCACATTGAATGGTGGTGCTGTCTCGAAGGGCCAAATGGCCTCCTCCTGCACCTATTGTCTAATGTCTAATTGCTTCTTAAACATTGTGATAGTTCCAGCCTCAACTACCTCCTCCGGCAGCTCGTTCCATGCACCCACCACCCTTTGTGTGAAAAATTTTCCCCTCTGGTTCCTTCCTATTAAATCTCCCTCCCTCCCCCCTCACCTTAAGCCTAAGTCCTCTGGTTCTCCATTTCCCTAATGCGGGTGAAAGACTGTGCATTCGCCCTATTTATTCCCCTCATAATTTTACACATGAACAAGGTTTCCAAGCAGGCAAGGACATTGGGGTGGGGGGAGGGAGGGGAGAGACTGGTGGGCTGGGGGTGGGGTGGGGGTGGGGTGGGATGGCCAGAGGTCCACATTGGCACCAATGATCAAGACTGGAAGGGGACGAGACCCCACCATATTCAGGGAGTTTGGCACTAAGTCAAGCATCTACAGTTGTAACCTTTAGATTATTCCCCGGATCGCCGGCGTTCCTCCCTGTATCCTGCCTGGGCAAGGAGGAGGGAGTGCTGCTGAGCGTGTGACTGAGGAGCTGGTGGAGGTGGGAGGATGCAGACAGATGGACCATTGGCCTCTATCCCAGAGCAGGGAGACCTGTAGGAGAGGGATGGGCTACACCTGAACTGGACTAGCACCAACATCCTCACAGTGTGGCAGGGGTTGGGAACAGGAGCAGCAGGTGGGAGATTGGAGAGAAGCTCGAGGTTAGAGCATCTCAGGGCCGGGGCCACAGCAGACTGACCCTCTGACCGGTATGTGATTAATGCAACATGTATAATCGTATGGCAGAAGTTTGGAATCTGGATGAGTACATGCAACTACAAAGGGCAGCAAGGTGCTGCAGCGGGTAGAGCTGCTGCTTCACTATGCCAGAGACCCAGGTTCAATCCTGACTTCGGATGCTGTCTGCGTGTAGTTTATACATTCTCCATATGACCACGTACATTTGTGGGTTAGTTGGCTTCTGTAAATTGCCCCGAGGTGTACAGGATGCTAAAGTGTGATACCATGGAACATCACACAGACCAGATTTCCCACCATTCACTCCATCCATACTTTAGGTTGCTTTGGGAAAAGTTTCCATAATCAAAGACTTATCCCACCCCGCTCATTCCTTTTGCTCCCTGCTTCCAATCGGCAAAAGGTACAGAAGCTTAAAAGCGTGCACCACCAGACTCAAGAACAGCTTTCTCCCCTCTAATCAGGCTTCTCAATGGTCCTTCCATAAGTTATGGTACTGTCCGATTCACCTCTACCCCATTGGACTTTGTCTCTGGAATTATTCACAAAATGCTGGAGTAACTCAGCGGGTCAGGCAGCATCTCGGGAGAGAAGGAATGGGTGACATTTCGGGTCGAGACCCTTCTTCACTTCTGGAACTGATGCGCTACAATGCTGAGAACTATATTCTGCACTCTGTATCTTCCCCTTTGCTCTGCCCATTGTACTTGAGTTTAACTTGATTGTATTTATATTTTGAATCTATATCATGTATTTGGACTGTATTATCTGATCTAGACACAAAATGCTAGAGTAACTCAGCATGTCAGGCAGCATCTCTGGAGAGAAGAAATGGGTAATGTTTTGGGTCGAGACTCTTCAGAAAACGTCACCCATTCCTTCTCTCCAGAGATGCTGCCTGTCCCGCTGAGTGACTTCAGCATTTTGTGTCAATCTTTGGTGTAAACCAGAATCTGCAGTTCCTTTCTACACGCGTTATCTGACCTGTTTGAACAGCATGCAAAATAAAGTGTTTCACGGCACCTCAGTAAAGGTGACAATACAAATTCTGAACGCAGCCCCCCACCCCCCTACTTCAGCCCCCATCCCCCCATCCCCACTCTCACACAGAGAGAAGGCTCCCTTGTGGTGGGGGGGGGGGTCCATTTAGATTCAGGCCAGTGATCACAGGGATTCGGCAGGATGCTGTCTGGGAGATGGGATAGACTGGAGAATCATGGGGCAGAGAGAGAGGCGAGTCTAACTCCAGCCAACTGGAGGACACAGGTTTAAAGTGAAGGGGGAAAGATTTAATGGGAACCCGAGGGCAACTTTTTCACACAGAGGGTGGTGGGTGTATGGAACGAGCTGCTGGAGGAAGTAGTTGAGGCAACATTTATAAAACATTTAGACAGGTACATGGATCGACAGGTTTAGAGGGATATGGGCCAAACACAGGCAGGTGGGACAAGTGTAAATGGGACCTGTTGGGTCGAAGGGCCCGTTTCCATGCTGTGTGTTTGTGACTCAATGACAGTGCAGAGAGGGGGGAGTGTGGGTGGGCTGGGGTTAGGGGCAGAGCACGAGGGTGTGGGAGGAGAGGGGTGGGGCGATGGGTGGGGGAGGTCAGGGCACGGAGCAGGGAGGGGGAGTGGTACCTGATGCCGCAGGCATTGCACAGGGGGGTCCCGTCCTCTGCGTCCCTCCACAGGGGGGTCTTCTGTGTGTCACATGAGGCGCAACGTCTGGCAGCTAGACCAAAGAGGGGAGGGTGAATTACCGGGGCTGGACGCTGAGCCTCCCACCGCCATCTGACCCCACCAACCCCCGCCGAGCCCCCCTCCACCTCCTGACCCAACCCTTCCCCACCCTCTGACCCCCCTCACCCTCAATGGCCCCACTCTGATAAACCACACCCCCCCCCCCCAACCATGGTCAGTTACTCCTCACCTCCACCACCCGACCCTCCCCATCAACCCCTACCCCTCAGCCCCTGTCCTACCAGTCCGTCCCTCGTCCCCCCCTCCCCCCCTCACACCCCTCTCCCCTCCCCCCTCACACCCAGCACCCCTCCCCCCCTCACACCCAGCACCCCTCCCCCCCTCACACCCAGCACCCCTCCCCCCTCACACCCAGCACCCCTCCCCCCCTCCACTCACGCGGCTGTCCGGGGGCGGCCTCCTCCGCCTCGCTGCTTGCGGGAGAGCTGGGAGTCGAGGGTCGCAACCGAGGGCAACGGAGCCGGGACAACCTGCGCTGTAGGCCGGGGCTGAGAAACAGAGAGGGGATCAGAGTGGGGGCGGGGGGCAAGGAGGGGAGCGGGAGACTAGAGGAGGAACACAGGCAGTGAGGGGGTCACAACGGGGGGGGGGGGGGGCTGGGACAGACTGGGGTGGACAAGACCGGGGCAGGTGGATGGATGGATGGATGTACATACCTGCAGTGATGAGCAGCCCCCACCCCCACCCCCGATAGTAGGTGGGAGTAAGGGCGAGGGTGGGGTGGAGCAGGGGCAATGCAGGGGGTGGGGGCGAGGGGGAGGGGGCGGGGGGGGGCGAGGGGGAGGGGTTGACCGGGGGCGATGCGGGGGAGGGGGAGGCGAGGAGGTGGGGTGGAAAGGGCGCAAGGGCGCAAGGGCGCAAGGGGGCAAGGGGGCAAGGGGGCAAGGGGGCAAGGGGGCAAGGGGGTGGAGAGGTGGCGATGCAGGGGGTGGGGGCGAGGGGGGGAAGGGGGGGCGAGGGGGATGCAGGGGGTGGGGCAAGGGGGTGGGTACATACCTGTAGCGGGCGGTGATCCGTAGCCCCCACTCCCCCGGCCCCTCCATGCGCCGCTCCATCCTCACCGTCACCCCTCTGAAGTGGGGGTCCCCGCTGCGGGGGCTGCGTTGGGGGTGGGGTTGCTTGCGGGGGGTGCGGGGTCGGGCAGGGGCCAGGGGGGTGGCTGCCGAACCCTGACCTCTGCCCTCTGACCCGCTGGGATCCTGTGTCGACTCGGCCTCTTCCCTCCCCACCTGCCCCACCTCTCCGCCCCACCCTCCGGTCCCAGGGGCAGCCACGGAGGGGGGTCTCGCCCCTCCCCCTCTCGGCACATCTGCACGGCCGCAGGCAACAGCTGGATCGGCCTTGGGGGGGTCGGTGAGCAGGTGAGAGGGGTCCTCACTCTCACCCTGTGTGTGCGGGAGCAACCAGACCCAGGGTCTGGGGGAGGGGAGGTGGCGAGACCCCACCCCAGGACACAGAGACCAGTCTCCATGGGGGTGGGAATAGGGACATAGAGACCCGTCCCCATGCGGGTGGGGACTGGAGCGGGGGCTCCAGGACCCTGGGCATTGAGACCCCTCTCCAGGGGGGTGCGGGTGAGGGAGGAGAGACCCCTCCCCAGAGGGTGATGTAATGGGGGACACTTCTGCAAAGTCGTCAGGGCTGTGAGGGCCCTCCCCAGGTGGGTGGTGACAGGGACAGGGACACAGAGACCCCTCCCCCAGGCAGGAAGAGGGACCGGGGACCCTGGACCAATCCCTTCCCTCCGCCCCCGGGGAGGGGACGCTACTGGTCAGGGGGTGGGGGCCACGGGCGAGGAGTGGCTCCAGCTTGTCGGCCTCGCGTCGGAGGGAGAGGATGGCAGAGTCGGGCACCCTGTAGGGGGGCGAGGCATAGGGGAAGCCTCCGGGGGGCTCGGGAGGAGGGGCTGGGCGGCACGGCGGGGAGGGGGCTGCAGGGAACAGCTCAGGGGCAAACCTGCAAGAGAAAGCAAGAGTGAACAGCACAGGAACAGGCCCTTCACCCCACAATGTGTGTGTGTGCCCAACATGCACGTGATCCACAGCCCTCCATTCCCTGCATATCCATGTGTCAATCTAAAAGCCTCTATCGTATCTGCCCTCAACACCACACCTGGCAGTGCGCTCCAGTCACCCGCTGCTCCCTGGGGACAGAGGTAGAGTTGCAGTCTTACAGCGCCAGAGACCCAGGTTCGATCCTGACTACAAGTACTGTCACTACACATACAGAGTGCATACGTTCTCTGTTGTGAATCTGTGGAATTCTCTACCTCAGAAGGCAGTGGAGACCAATTCTCTGAATGCATTCAAGAGAGAGCTAGATAGAGCTCTTAAGGATAGTGGAGTCAGGGGGTATGGGGAGAAGGCAGGAACGGGGTACTGATTGAGAATGATCAGCCATGATCACATTGAATGGCGGCGCTGGCTCGAAGGGCCGAATGGCCTCCTCCTGCACCTATTGTCTATCGTTCTCCCTGTGACCCCATGTGTTTTCTCCGGGATCTCTGGTTTCATCCCACGCCCGAAAGACATACAGTGCATAGAAACACACAAAATAGGTGCAGGAGGAGGCCATTTTGCCCTTCCAGCTAGCACCGCCATTCGTTGTGATGTCTAATCATCAACCATCAGTAACCCGTGCCTGCCTTCTCCCCATATCCCTTGATTCCACTAGCCCCTAGAGCTCTAACTCTCTTTTAAATTCATCCGGTGAATTGGCCTCCACTGCCTTCTGTGGCAGAGAATTCCACAAATTCACAACTCTCTGGGTGAAAAAACTTCTTCTCAACTCAGTTTTAAATTGCCTTCCCTTTATTCTTAGACTGTGGCCCCTGGTTCTGGATTCCCCCAACTTTGGGAACATTTTTCCTGCATCTAGCTTGTCCAGTCCTTTTATAATTTTATACGTTTCTATAAGATCCCCTCTCGCCCTTCTAAACTCCAGTGAATACAAGCCCAGTCTTTCCAATCTTTCCTCATTTGACAGTCCCTCCATCCCAGGGGCTAATCTCGTGGACCTATGCTGCACTGCCTCAATAGCAAGAACGTCCTTCCTCAAGTTAGGAGACCAAATCTGCACACAATACTCCCAGATATGGTCTCACCAAGGCCCTATACAACTGTAGAAGGACCTCTTTACTCCTATACTCAAATTCTCTTGTTATGAAGGCCAACATGCCATTAGCTTTCTTCACTGCATATAGATTTGTAGGTTAATTGGCTTGGTATAAACGTGAAGTGTCCATAGTGGGTGTAGAATAGTGTTGGTGTTGCGGGGATCGCTGGTCGGTGTGGACTCAGTGAGCCCAAGGGCCTGTTTCCGCGCCATATCTCTAAACTACACTGAACTAATCACATTTAAATCTACACCCTCCAGTGTTGGACAGTGTGTGAGGGGGTAGTGTGTCATTGCATGTGTAAAAGGGATCATGTGTCGGTGAGTGTGCAGCAGGATAGCATATCACTGAGTGTGCACAGGGTCGTGTGTTCGCAAGTGTGCAAGGGGTAGTATGTCTGTGAGTGTATAAGCGGGATAATATGTCAGTCAGTATGCAAGGGCAGGGCACGTGTGTCAGTGAGGGTGGCTAGTGTGTCAGTGAGGGTGGCTAGTGTGTCAGTGAGGGTGGCCAGTGTGTCAGTGAGGGTGGCCAGTGTGTCAGTGAGGGCGGCCAGTGTGTCAGTGAGGGCGGCCAGTGTGTCAGTGGGGGTGGCTAGTGTGTCAGTGAGGGTGGCCAGTGTGTCAGTGAGGGCGGCCAGTGTGTCAGTGAGGGCGGCCAGTGTGTCAGTGAGGGTGGCTAGTGTGTCAGTGGGGGTGGCTAGTATGTCAGTGGGGGTGGCTAGTGTGTCAGTGAGGGTGGCCAGTGCGTCAGTGAGGGTGGCTAGTGTATCAGTGAGGGTGGCTAGTGTGTCAGTGGGGGTGGCTAGTGTGTCAGTGAGGGTGGCTAGTGTGTCAGTGAGGGTGGCTAGTGTGTCAGTGAGGGTGGCTAGTGTGTCAGTGAGGGTGGCTAGTGTGTCAGTGAGGGTGGCTAGTGTGTCAGTGAGGGTGGCTAGTGTGTCAGTGGGGGTGAGGCAAGGCACACACGAGGGTGCACGCAGGGAAGGGAAGGGGGAGGGGGAAAGGGAGGAGCACAGGTTGCCCGGGTTGCTGTTGCCCTCCCCCTACCCCTCCCGGGGATCTGTCCCGCTGCATCTTGCCGGTGCCGGCGCTGGGACGGGCAGGGTTATCATATCATATCATATCATATATATACAGCGCGGAAACAGGCCTTTTCGGCCCACCAAGTCCGCGCCGCCCAGCGATCCCCGTACATTAACACTATCCTACACCCACTAGGGACAATTTTTAAAAAACATTTTTTACCCAGTCAATTAACCTACATACCAATGTGCAGCGGCTGCAGTGAGCGAGTGAACCACCGGGAGGCAGCAGAGCTCCACGGTAACAGTTCGAAGGTATTTATTCACAAAATGCTGGAGTAACTCAGCGGCCACAGGCAGCATCTCTGGAGAAAAGGAATGGGTGACGTTTCGGGTCGAGACCCTTCTTCAGACCCAACATATCCAAAAGCCTCTGAAACTCCACTATGGTATCCGCCTCCAACACCACCCCTGGCAGCGCCTTCTAGGCCTCCATCACCCACCGTGTAAAATGTCCCACACATCTCCTTTAAACTGTAGACACAAAATGCTACACTAACAGCAGGACAGGCAGCATCTCTGAAGAGAAGGAATGAAATAGACAATAGGCGCAGGAGTAAACCATTCGACCCTTCGAGCCAGCACCGCCATTTAATGTGATCATGGCTGATCATTCCCAATCAGTACCCCGTTCCTGCCTTCTCCCCATACCCCCTGACTCCGCTATCCTTAAGAGCTCTATCTAGCTCTCTCTTGAATGCATTCAGAGAATTGGCCTCCTGAGGCAGAGAATTCCACAGATTCACAACTCTCTGACTGAAAAAGTTTTTCCTCATCCCCTTATTCTTAAACTGTGGCCCCTTGTTCTGGACTCCCCCAACATTGGGAACATGTTTCCTGCCTCTAACGTGTCCAACCCCTTAATAATCTTATACGTTTCGATAAGATCCCCTCTCATCCTTCTAAATTCCAGTGTATACAAGCCTAGTCGCTCCAGTCTTTCAACATATGACAGTCCTGCCATTCCGGGAATTAACCTAGTAAACCTATGCTGCACGCCCTCAATAGCAAGAATATCCGTCCTCAAATTTGGAGACCAAAACTGCACACAGTACTCCAGGTGCGGTCTCACTAGGGCCCTGTACAACTGCAGAAGGACCTCTTTGCTCCTATACTCAACTCCTCTTGTTCTGAAGGCCAACATTCCATTGGCTTTCTTCACTGCCTGCTGTACCTGCATGCTTCCTTTCAGTGACTGATGCACTAGGACACCTAGATCTCGTTGTACGTCCCCTTTTCCTAACTTCAATGGAAGAATACTTTGTCACATGTGACGAGGCACAGTGAAATTCTTTGCTTGCATACCCCATGTAATACAAATTAGAATAAAATGCAATAAAATTATATTGTACCAAAATAAATTGTACAATATACAATGTATACCGACATTTCGGATCGAGACCCTTCTTTCAACGGGAGCATTTTGTGTCTGTCTTAGGTTGTCAACCAGCATCTGCAGTTCCTTCCTACACATTTCGTCCTTTAAACATTGCCCCTCTCACTTAAAGCTATGCACTCTAGTCTTTGAGATTTCCATCCCGGGAAAAAAAAAGGTTCTGACTGTCTACCCTGTCTATGCCTCTCATCATTTTATAAACTTCTATCAGGTCTCCCCTCATCCCTGACACTCCACACAAAACAATCCAGGTTTTCTTATCATCAACATCCAGAATCTCCTCCCCCCCCCCCCCCCCCCCAGACCCCATCTCCCCAATAACCCCCCCCCCCCTCCCCCACTGCTCCCCCACTGGGACAATGGCATGTGTGAGGGGGGGGGGGGGGTCATGGTGGCTTTGGGAATGGGTGACGAGGAAGAGGTGGAGGCCCAAAATATGGGCGAGGATGTTCATAAGTGACAGGAGCAGAATTAGGCCATTCGGCCCATCAAGTCTACTCCGCCATTCAATCGTGGCTGATCTATCTCTCCCTCCCAACCCCATTCACCTGCCTTCTCCCCAGAATGTCCATTGATGGACCTGTTTTCTGAACTCATATTTCCCTTGGCTGGACAGTTAATGATTATATTTGAAGTCTGCTCTCCTTGGATTGAACTAAGAATTTGCTTTATAGCCCTTCATGCCTTTTCCACTATTCAATAAGATGGCTGGACTTCTACCATGACATCTTTTCACCCCATCCCTTGCTCCTCTAGGTATCCAACTAACCATTTTCAACTAGAGGAAACACTGGATGTCAGGTGCTGGCTCGAAGGGCCGAATGGCCTCCTCCTGCACCTATTGTCTATTGCCCATTGCCTAACACTATGTTGCCAGAACACGAGGGCCTGGGCTGTAGGCAATGCTTGGGCAGGCTGCGTTTGAAGAGGACACAAACATTGGTGGAGATCGGAATAGCAAGGAATGCTGTTAAATTATTCAGAGTTCAGCTACAGAAATGGGTGGAAAAACGGTAGATGGAGTTTAACCCGAGCAAGTGTAAGGTGTTGGACTTTGGGAGGTTCAATGCAAGCCTACAGTTAATGGCAAGACCCAGAAGAGTATTGATGTGCAGAGAGGTCTTCACGAAGCTACAAGAGTGTTTGTGATGGGCCTTATTCACATTAGGAAGAGGCTAGGACTTTATTCCTTGGAGCGCAGGAGGCTGAGGGGCGATGTTATAGAAGTGTAGGTATCATGAGAGGAATAGGTAGGGTGAATGCACAGTCTTTTACCCAGAGCAGGGGAGTCAAGAACTACAGGACATAGGTTTAAGGTGAGAGGGGGACGATTTAATAGAAACCCAAGGAGCAGCTTTTTCTACACATGGGTGGATGGAATGAGCTGCTGGAGGACATAGTTGAGGCAAGTACAATAACAACATTTAAAAGACATTTGGACAGGTATATGCATGGGACAGGTTTAGAGGGATTGTGTCAAATGTGGACAGGTGGGACTACCTTAGGGTGACCATCTTAGTCAGGCTGGATGAGTTGGGCCGAAGGGCCTGCATCCATGCTGTGTAACTCTGTGTGGGGCATGATGGGAAGTGGGGAGGGGCATGAGAGGGGGTGGGTGTGAGAGGTGGTGGGGTACAAGGGGGGACACACAAGGGATGGGGGGGGGGATAGGCAGCAGTTGGGTTCACCCACCTGGCTGAAGGTCCCAGCAGTGTCTCGGTTAGTGGAGGGGGGTCACAGACCTCCAACCCCAGCCCACCCTCAGGGGGCTCCAGGCAGAGGGGGACCAGCAGCTCAAGAAGAGAGAAGTCCGGGCTCTTGCACTCAAACAGAAGGTTGTCATCCATGAGCAGTCTGGGGGAGAAAGAGGGGGGGCAAGAATGAGTGGGGTGGGGAGACAGGGGGGAGAGAGTGAAAGGGGAAAGGGGGGAGAGAGGGGAGAGAGTGAGGGGGGCGAGGAGACAGGGGGTGAAGAGAGGGGGGAAGGGGGGGTGTGAGGGGGGGAATGTGGAAGGAGGAATGAGTGTATGGGAGAGTGAGGGAGGGTGAAGTGGGAATAATGGGGGGAGAGGGGAGAATGAGAGAATGGGAGAGCAAATGGGTGGGGAACACAAGGGTAGAGAGTGAGGGGGAATGAGCGAAGGGGGGGGGGGTGAGGGGAGGATCAGAGCAGGTGGGGGGTGCGAACATCTCCCACCTCATTCCATGCCCAGCCCTTGGCCAGAGTCAGGAATCTGTTCCGAGTAAAGATCAGGATCCTGGAGAAGGAGCAAGGGACATGAAGGACAGCACCCCCTCCCCATCCCACAACCACTTCCCACCCCCCTTCCAGCACCCCCCCCTCCAGCACCCCCCCCCTCCAGCACCCCCCCCTCCAGCACCCCCCCCTCCAGCACCCCACTCCAGCACCCCCACTCCAGCACCCCACTCCAGCACCCCCCCTCCAGCACCCCACTCCAGCACCCCCCCTCCAGCACCCCCCCTCCAGCACCCCACTCCAGCACCCCACTCCAGCACACCCCCCACACAAACACCATCTCCATCTCCATCCCCCTCCCTATCATACCTAACCCACCGCTTCTCCCACTCACCCACTCACCCACCCCCTCCACATCTCACCCTTTGTACACACTCCCTTCCTTACACACTCCCTTCCTTTCACACCCCCACTTTGTACTCACCTGCAGTCCTGATCCCACCACTCCATCCATCTCCAGTCAGGACTTTAATGATTCACACCTGTTACCTGATCACACTCACCTGCAGCCCACTGGCTGTTTAAAGGGACCACTCCCCTCCAGCCACCACCTCTCCCTCAGCACCACCCCTCCCACAACCCCTCCCACAACCCCTCCCCCACCACAGCCCCTCCCTCACCACGGCCCCTCCCCCACCACGGCCCCTCCCTCACCACGGCCCCTCCCCCACGATGGCACCTCCCATCGCCCCTCCATCAGCACCACACCTCCCATCGCCCCTCCATCAGCACCGCCCCTCCCCCACCACGGCCCCTCCCTCCCCCACCACCCCTCCTTCCCACTGCCCCTCCTTCAGCTCTACACCCCACCCCCCACCACTGCCCCTCCCTCAGCACCGCACACTCCACCACTGCCCCTCACTCCCACCCCCACCCTCCACCACTACTACCCCCCCCTCCACCGTCCCTCCCTCCCACCGCCCCTCCCTCCCCCACCGCCCCTCCCTCCCACCACCCCTCCTCCACCACCACCCTCCCACCGCCGCCCTCCCTCTCCCGCCATCCCAATGCCCTGCCCACAGCACCGCACCCCCCACCTCCCCTCTCCTCCCCAACCACCGCACCTCCCCCAACGCCCCACCCCCACCACCGCACCCCCCCACCACCGCACCCCCCCACCACCACCCTCCCACCACCGCCCCTCCTTCCCCCGCTGCCCCAACGCCCTGCCCACAGCACCGCACTGCCCCCACCACCCCTTCCACAGCACCACACCGCACCCGCCCAACGCCCCACCCCCCACCACCACACCCCCCCACCGCCCCTCCTACAGCACTGCCCCTACCACAATGCAACACTCCCCCCTCCCACAGTACAGCTTCTCCCTCAGTACCCCCTTCCCACAGCATTGCGCTCCCTCCTCACCGCCCCTCTCTCAATACACCCCCCCCCCCCCCCCCCTCACAGGGAATATATCTTTAGATATCCACAAATAGCATTATTGAGTAAAAAAGTCATGGCATGGAAACAGGACCTTCGGCCCACCTAGTCCTTGCCGATCAAGATGGCGAACTGGGCTAGTCCCTTATGCCTGCATTTGGCCCATCTATCTACACCTATCTACACTGACAGGTGAAGTGAATAACATTGGTTATCTTGTTACAATGGCACCTGTCAAGGGGTGGGATATATTAGGCAGCAAGTGAACAGTCAGTTCTTGAAGTTGATGTGTTGGATGCAGGAGAAAAGACCTGAGCAACTTTGACAAGGGCCAAATTGTTATGGCCAAATTGTTATGGCCAGGCGACTGGGTCAGAGCATCTCTGAAACGGCAAGGCTTGTGGGGTGCTCCCGGTCACCAGTGGTGAGTACCTACCGACAGTGGTCCGAGGAGGGACAAACCACAAACCGGCGACAGGGTGTTGGGCACCCAAGGCTCATTGATGCGCGAGGGCAACGAAGGCAATCACGTCTGGTCTGAACCGACTGTGGGAAGACGACAAGCCGGTGGAGGGAGTGTGATGCTTTGGGCAATGTTCTGCTGGGAAATCCTGGGTCCAGCCATTCATGTGCACGTCAATTTGACACGTGTCACCTACCTAAATATTGTTGCAGACCAGGTACACCCCTTCATGGTAATGGTATTCCCTGATGGCAGTGGCCTCTTTCAGCAGGATAATGCGCCCTGCCACACTGCACACATTGTTCGGGAATGGTTTGAGGAACATGATGAAGTGTTCACGGTGTTGCCCTGGCCTCCAAATTCTCCAGATCTCAACCTGATTGAGCATCTATGGGATGTGCTGGATCGACAAGTCCGATCCATGGCGGCTCCACCTCGCAACTTACAGGACTTGAAGGATCTGCTGCTAATGTTTTGTTGCCAGATACCACAGGACACCTTCAGGGATCTTGTAGAGTCCATGCCTCGGCGGGTCGGCGCTGTTTTGGCGGCACACGGAGGACCAACACCATATTAGGCAGGTGGTCATAATGTTTTGGCTGATCGGTGTGTATATTACTAAAACTCTCCTCTTGTTTGTGGATATGTTTGTTCTCGAAATACAGCCAAAACAGCACACGGTAGAGCAACAATTTTAGGCCCACCTTACTCACCATTGGCCTGTGGTTCAAATGAGTGTTATATATATATTTTTTATCGCTTTTTAAACTTTAAAAAAACACTTTTTAAACTTTAATAAATTTGATTGGCTCTCCCACCTCCCCCCCACGTGGGGTGGGGCGGGTCCTGATTGGCTACCACCGTGTTTGACGTCACTATGGAAACCCAACGGGTCCGTGCCTGCGCAGTTGGGGCCCGTTGATCTAATACGTACGTAAGATGGCTGCCGGATCCATGCGTGTGCAGTTGGGGGAGGGTTGCCGCTCGGAGGGGGGCGGGATGTGCACGAGTGGGGGGGGGGGCCATGATGGCCACCGGGGCAGGACCCGCCAGAGTGACGGGAGTGGCGGCCAATAAGGGGGGGGCTGATCCATTCAGCTGCCGCTGCTGCTAAGCCGTCGAGCTGAAACTTTAATAAATGCGCTTCCCCCCCCCCTCCGGCATGAGGACCGGCGCCCGTTCCGTCGTGCCTCGCCTGACCTTCCTCCCATGGTGCAGCGCGGCGGCAGAAGGTCAAACAAGATGGCCATAGCTGCCGCTGCAGGAGAGGTTTTCACCCAACGGGTCCACGGCTCCTTCTGTCCGTCGTGATGGCCGCCTGGGGCCGAGGTGAATGGCTCCCTCTTCACTTTCCTGTCCCCCCTAGCCCACCCACGGCCCTGGGGGACACTCCCCGGCTGGCAATGGGTCCGCAGATCGTCAGTTGGGGGAGGGTTGCTGGGCCCACAGGAGAGGTTTGGACGAAGGGTTGCCGGGACCGCAGGAGAGATTTGGGCCTGGCTGGTATCCCTCTAAACCCATCCTATCCATACATATTTGTCCGAAAGGTCATCATTGTATTCACTTCTATTGCTTCCTCTGGCAGCTCGTTCCAGATACTGACTTCCCTCTGAGTTAAAAAAGTTGCCCCTGAGGTCCCTCTTAAATCTCTCATCTCACCTTAAACCTGTACCCTTTAATTTTAGAATCCTCTACCCCTGAGAATAGACTGTGAGCGTTCACTTTACCCATGCCCTTCATGATCTTGCACACCTCAATAAGGTCACCTCTCAGCCTCCCATACTCCAAAGAAAAATGTCCCAGCCTATCCAATCTTTCCCTATAACTCACGCCCACAAGCACAAGTAACAATAGACAATAGACAATAGGTGCAGGAGTAGTCCATTCAGCCCTTCGAGCCAGCACCACCATTCAATGTGATCATGGCTGATCATTCTCAATCAGTACCCCGTTCCTGCCTTCTCCCCATACCCCCTGACTCCGCTATCCTTAAGAGCTCTATCTAACTCTCTCTTGAAAGCATTCAGAGAACTGTCCTCCACTGCCTTCTAAGGCAGAGAATTCCACAGATTTACAACTCTGACTGAAAAAGGTTTTCCTCATCTCTGTTCTAAATGGCCTACCACTTATTCTTAAATTGTGGCCCCTGGTTCTGGACTCCCCCAACATTGGGAACATGTTTCCTGCCTCTAGTGTGTCCAACCCCTTAATAATCTTATATGTTTCAATAAGATCCCCTC
Organism: Rhinoraja longicauda; assembly: GCF_053455715.1. NCBI lineage: Eukaryota > Metazoa > Chordata > Chondrichthyes > Rajiformes > Arhynchobatidae > Rhinoraja > Rhinoraja longicauda. The sequence goes on from NC_135956.1 coordinate 66,661,415, forward strand.
TCATCCTTCTAAATTCCAGTGTATACAAGCCTAGTCGCTCCAGTCTTTCAACATACGACAGTCCCGCCATTCCGGGAATTAACCTAGTAAACTTAAGCTGCACGTCTTCAATAGCAAGAATATCCTTCCTCAAATTTGGAGACCAAAACTGCACACAGTACTCCAGGTGCGATCTCACTAGGGCCCTGTACAACTGTAGAAGGACCTCTTTGCTCCTATACTCAACTCCTCTTGTTATGAAGGCCAAGCAAAGAGTAGGAATAAACGGGTCCTTTTCAGAATGGCAGGCAGTGACTAGTGGGGTACCGCAAGGCTCAGTGCTGGGACCGCAGCTATTTACAATATATATTAATGATTTGGACGAGGGAATTGAATGCAACATCTCCAAATTTGCGGATGACACGAAGCTGGGGGGCAGTGTTAGCTGTGAGGAGGATGCTAGGAGGCTGCAACGTGACTTGGATAGGTTAGGTGAGTGGGCAAAGGCATAGCAGATGCAGTATAATGTGGATAAATGTGAGGTTATCCACTTTGGTGGCAAGAACAGGAAAGCAGACTATTATCTGAATGGTGGCCGATTAGGAGAAGGGGAGATGCAAAGAGACCTGGGTGTCATGGTGCACCAGTCATTGAAAGTAGGCATGCAGGTGCAGCAGGCAGTGAAGAAAGCGAATGGTATGTTGGCATTCATAGAGAGGGGATTTGAGTATAGGAGCAGGGAGGTTCTGCTGCAATTGTACAGGGCATTGGTGAGACCACACCTGGAGTATTGCATACAGTTTTGGTCTCCTAATCTGAGGAAAGACGTTCTTGCCATAGAGGGAGTACAGAGAAGGTTCACCAGATTGATTCCTGGGATGGCAGGACTTTCATATGAAGAAAGACTGGATAGACTCGGCTTGTACTCGCTGGAATTTAGAAGATTGAGGGGGGATCTTATAGAAACTTACAAAATTCTTAAGGGGTTGGACAGGCTAGATGCAGGAAGATTGATCCCGATGTTGGTGAAGTCCAAAACAAGGGGACACAGTTTAAGGATAAGAGGGAAGTCTTTTAGGACCGAGATGAGAAAGTTTTTTTTCACACAGAGAGTGGTGAATCTGTGGAATTCTCTGCCACAGAAGGTAGTTGAGGCCAGTTAATTGGCTATATTTAAGAAGGAGTTCGATGTGGCATTTGTGGCTAAAGGGATCAGGGGATATGGAGAGAAGGCAGGTACGGATACTGAGTTGGATGATCAGCCATGATCATATTGAATGGCGGTACAGGCTCGAATGGCCGAATGGCCTACTACTGCACCTATTTTCTATGTTTCTATTCCATTGGCTTTCTTCACTGCCTGCTGTACCTGCATGCTTCCTTTCAGTGACTGATGCACTAGGACACCCAGATCTCGTTGTACGTCACCTTTTCCTAACTTGACACCATTCAGATAATAATCTGCCTTCCTATTCTTACCACCAAAGTGGATAACCTCACACTTATCCACATTAAATTGCATCTGCCATGCATCCGCCCACTCACACAACCTGTCCAAGTCACCCTGCAACCTCATAGCATCTTCCTCACAGTTCACACTGCCACCCAGCTTTGTGTCATCCTGGTGAATCTCCTCTGCACCCTTTCCAACATCTGCAGGTACCTGCAGGTATTGGTATTGGTATCGGTTTATTTCATCACGTGGACTGAGGTACAGTGAAATACTGTGCTATCCAGTTGGATCATGCCATACATGAGCCATACAATCAAGCCCGACACAAGTACAACAGGTAGTGCAAAGAGAAAAATATCAGAGTGCAGAATATAGTGACACATTGTTATAGTTACAGAGAAAGTGCAAATAAAGGTTCAATGTCTACAATGAGGTAGGCTGGAAGATTGAGACTACACCCCAGCTTATGGGAGGTCCATTCAGTTGGCTGATACCAGATTTAGGTTTAGTTTTGCCATGTGTACCGAGGTACAGTGAAAAGCTTTGTTTTGCATGCTATCCGATCAGATTAGATATTACCATACATAAATACAACCAAATTAAACTCAAGTACAATAGGTAGAACAAAGGGGAGGATGCAAAGTACAGAATATAGTTCTCAGCATTGTAGCGCATCAGTTCCAGAGACAAAGTTCAATGTCCGCAATGGGGTAGTGGTGAATCGGACATTACCCTAGCTTATGGAAGGACCGTTCAAAAGCCAGATAACAGAGGGGAAGAAGCCGGGTCTGGTGGTGCGCACTTTCAAACTTCCGTACCTTCTGCCGGATGGGAGCGGGGATAAGAGGGAATGACCGGGGTGGGACAAGTCTTTGATTATGTCGGCTGCTTTCCCAAGGCAGCATGACGTAGAGGTGCAGCCAATGGTGGGGAGTCTGGTCTACGTGATGGACTGGGATACATCTACAACTATCTGTGATTTCTTGTGGTCTTGGACGGAGCTGTTCCTAAACCAAGCTGTGCTGCAACCAGACAATATGCTTTCTATGGTGCATCTGTAAAAGTTTTAAGAGTCACTGAAGGCATGCTGAATGTACTCGGTCACCTCGGGAAGCAGATGTGTTGGTGTGCCTACTTGGCTGTTGCATCAATGTGGTTGGACCACCACAGATCGTTGGGAATATTAACGCCAAGAAAACATGAAGCCCTCAACCATTTTCCACTTTGGCACCATTGATGCTGGTTGGGCCGTGTACGCCACCACTTCCTGAAGTCTGGCTGACATTGAGGGAGGGGTTATTGTCTTGACACCATGCCACTAGGTTATCTGTCCTCTTCCTGTACTCCATCTCTTCATTGTCGATGATCCATCCACCATATTGCTTTGGTCCACAAACGTGTAGATGGAGTTAGAGCGAATTTGGTCATGAGTGAACAGGGGACTGAGAACGCAACTTTGCGGAGAGGTATTGTGGAGAAGGTGTTGTTAGCTGTCCTCACTGATCGAGGTCTGTGGGTCAGAATGCCGAGGATCCAGTGACAGAGGGGGAGCTGATGCCTTGGTCCAGGAGTTTAGGAGATGAGTGTGGTTGGCACCAGGTCCCAAAAGGTACACTGTCCACTCCAGGAGACCTCAACCTCCAAGTTGTTAACTCTCAGAGATACAGAAACCTCCCCTTGATTCTTGGACCATGCACCTTCCCCCCACAATGACTCTGACACTGACAGAATGAACTGCCCCAACTGACCCTTCTAAATCTATAGTAGTAGAGGGTAGGCCCAACTCCTCCATGCCCACCAACATGCCCCATCTGCACTAATCCCGCCTGCCCACCTTTGACCCATATTCCTCTAAAGCTTACTTATCCATTTACCTGCCCAAATGCCTTTTAAATGCTGTTATCGTCCCACCCTCAACAACCTCCTCTGGCAGCTCGTACCATACACCCACCACCATCTGTGTGAAAATGTTGCCCCTCAGGTTCCAGTTAAATCTTTCCCCTCTCACCTTTAACCTGTGCCCTCTGGTTCTTGATTCCCCAACTCTGGGTAAACGACTCTGTGCATTCATCCTATCTATTCCTTCCGTGGATTTGTACACTTCTATAAGATCAGTCCTCATCCCCCTGCGCTCCAAGGAGTAGAGTCCCAGTCTGTCCAACCTCTCCCTGTAGCTCAGACCCTCGCACCGTCCCCTCCCCACATCCTGAGCTGTTCTCTGCTGTCCCTGAGTCTCGGCGCACCATGCTGCAGGAGGTTCACTGAACTCAAGCACCTGGCAACAACATGCAATATTTATCTTCACTGATCTGCATTCACCCTATCAATCCCTCTCATGAATTTAGACGCCTCTATAAGATCACTGCTCAGCGGGAGGCCATGGGGTGGGGGCAGTGGGGGAGAGGAGAGCGGAATGGGGAGGGACAGAGGGAGGAGCTGTGAGTCCCAGATACACCCCCCCCCATGGACCCGCTCTCCAAAGCAACCCACCGGTCCCTGACCCGCTGCTCCCAGCAGCACCAGGGACACGAGCTGTCAACACTCCACGTAGACCTTGTACCCAGTGAGTGCAGAGTCTGGCTGTCAGCAGAGCGACCCCCTGTAGAGTGACGGTGAGTCCAGATCTCCCCCCATGAGGGTCAGTGTGTGTGTGGGACCCGTCCCCTAGTGAGGGTCAGTGTGTGTGGGACCATCAGTGTGTGTGTGGGACCCATCCCCCAGAAGGGTCTCAGTGTGTGTGTGTGTGTGGGACCCCAGTGTGTGTGTGTGGGACCCCCAGTGTGTGTGTGTGTGTGTGTGGGACCCCCAGTGTGTGTGTGTGTGTGGGACCATCAGTGTGTGTGTGTGTGTGTGTGGGATCATCAGTGTGGGACTCGTCCCCAAGTGAGGGTCAGTGTGTGTGGGACCATCAGTGGGCATGTGGGACCCGTCCCCAGAAGGGTCTCAGTGTGTGTGTGTGTGTGTGTGTGTGTGTGTGTGTGTGTGTGTGTGTGTGGGACCCCCAGTGTGTGTGTGTGTGTGTGTGTGTGTGTGTGTGTGTGTGTGTGTGTGGGACCCCCAGTGTGTGTGTGTGTGTGTGTGTGTGTGTGTGTGTGTGTGTGTGTGTGTGTGTGTGTGTGTGTGTGTGTGTGTGTGTGTGTGTGTGTGTGGGACCCCCAGTGTGTGTGTGTGTGTGTGTGTGTGTGTGGGACCCCCAGTGTGTGTGTGTATGGGACCCCCAGTGTGTGTGTGTGTGTGTGTGTGGGACCCCCAGTGTGTGTGTGTGTGGGACCCCCAGTGTGTGTGTGTGGGACCCCCAATGTGTGTGTGTGTGGGACCCCCAGTGTGTGTGTGTGTGTGTGGGACCCCCAGTGTGTGTGTGTGTGTGGGACCCCCAGTGTGTGTGTGGGACCCCCAGTGTGTGTGTGTGGGACCCCCAGTGTGTGTGTGTGTGTGTGTGTGTGTGTGTGTGGGACCCCCAGTGTGTGTGTGTGGGATCATCAGTGTGGGACCCGTACCCCAGAGGGGGTCATTAATTCTGGGACTCATAGCCCAATGAGGGTCAGTATGTGTGAGACCTGTCTCCCAGTGAGGGTCAGTGTGTGTGTGTGTGTGTGTGTGTGTGTGTGTGTGTGTGTGTGTGTGTGTGTGTGTGTGTGTGCCCCAGTGTGTGTGTGTGTATGTGGGACCCCCAGTGTGTGTGTGTGCGTGCGTCAGTGTGTGTGTGTGTGCGTGTGTGTCACCCCCAGTGTGTGTGTGACCCATATCCCGGAGGGGATCAGTGATTGTGGAACGTATAAGAGGGGCAGGTAGACCGTGAAGTGGAGGGGAACCAATATTCTGGGGGCGGTTTGTTCATGCTTGTGGTTTAGAGTACAGCAGGTACAGCAGGTAGCTGTAAAGCAAATGGCATGTTGGCCTTCATTGTGAGAGAATTGAGTATAGGAGCAAAAAGGTCCTATTGAAGTTATGCAGGGCCCTGGTGAGACCACATCTGGAGTATTGTGTGCAGTTTTGGTCTCCTAATTTGAGGAAGGACATTCATGCTATTGAGGGAGTGCAGCGTAGGTTCACCAGGTGAATCCCGGGATGGTGGGACTGACATATGATGAAAGAATGGATCGACTGGGCTTATATTCCCTGGATTTAGAAGGATGAGAGGGGATCTTCAAGAAACATATAAAATTCTTAAGGGAATGGACAGGCTAGATGCAGGAAAAATGTTCCCGATGTTGGCGGAGTCCAGAACCAGGGGTCACAGTTTCAGAATAAGGGGTCAGCCATTTAGGACTGAGAAGAGAAAAATGTTTTTCACCCAGAGAGTTGTGAATTTGTGGAATTCTCTGCTACAGAAGGCAGTGGAGGCCAATTCACTGGATGTATTCAAGAGAGAGTTAGATATAGCTCTTAGGGCTAGCGGAATCAAGGGAGATGGGGAGAAAGCAGAAACGGGGTAGTGATTTTGGATGGTCCTTGATATAGGATCAGTTTAGTTTAGTTTAGTTTAGTTTAGTTTAGTTTAGTTTAGTGTAGAGATACATCGCAAAAACAGGTCCTTTGACCCACCAAAGTCCACACCGATCAGTTATCCACACACACTAACACCATCTTACATGCACAAGTGACAATTTACAGCTATACCAAGCCAATTCACCTAAACACCTGTACGTCTTAGGAGTGTGGGAGGAAACTGAAGATCTCGGAGAAAACCCATGTGGTCACGGGGAAAACGTACAAACTCCATACAGATAGCACCCATAGTCGGGATGGAACCCAGGTCTCTGGTGCTGTAATGCAGCAACTCTACCGCTGTGCCACCAAGCCATTGTTCTGTGCTGTATGACTGTAAACAACCAGGGTGACCATCTTCAAATCTACAGGTCCCCGGGTGGTGTGGTGAGCAGATGTGGAGATGTTTCCACCAGTGGCAGGGTCTGGAGTGTGGGAACCCTTTACAGGATCAAGTGTTGACCTCTTGCAGGTCATCTGCGTTTAGTTCATCATTGTCACTGGTTTAGATTACTTTAGTTTATTTATTGTCATGTGTACCGAGGTACCAGGAACACTTTTGTGGCATGCTACCCAGTCAGCAGAAAGACCATACATGCTTACAATCAAGCTGTACACAGTGTACAGATACATGATAGAATAACGTTTAGTGAGAGATTAAGTCCAGTAAAGTTCCATTAAAGATAGCCCATTGGTTTCCAATGAGGTAGATGGCAGCTCAGGACCTCTGTTGGTAGTTGTTGGTAGGATGGTTCAGTTTCCTGATAAGAGATGGGAAGAAACTGTTGAGGTTTTATACTTCTGTACCTCTTGCCTGATGGGAACTATCTGCAGTCTCTTGCAGTCTTGGGCGGAGCTGTTCCCAAACCATGCTGCGATGCATCCTGATAAAATACTTTGTATGGCGCATCTATAGCAATTTAAGAGAGTTGTTGGGGACATGCCAAACCTAAGCCTTCAAAGGAAGTAGAGGCGTTGGTCATAGAGTCATAGAGTCATAGAGTCCTACAGCACAGAAAGAGGCCCTTCGGCCCATCGTGTCCGCGCCGCCCGTTACCAAACACAGTCTAATTTTAATCCTATTTTCCTGCATTGGTGTGCTGGGGAAGTGAGGGGATGGGGGAGTGAGGGCGAGGTGAGTGAGGGGATGGGGGAGTCAGGAGCTGGGAGTCAGGGAGAGTGAGAGTATGGGGTAGACGGTGATAGGTGAGAGGGCAACGGGGGAGGGAGGGCAGTGGAGGAGTAAAGGAGGAGCGGGCGTTGGAGGAGGGAATGGGGCAATGGGGAAGTGAGGAGAGAGTAAGGGGGAGTAAAGGGGAGAGGGCGATGGGGGGATGAGGGTAATGGGGGGTGAGAGGATGGGCAACAGGGCAACGGGAGTGGGGGTAAGTGTGGTGGGGGACTGGCACAGAGGAGATGAGGCTCTGACAGATCGGCCATAGGCACTCAGAGGGGTGGGGTCGACCGGAGGGGCCGAGTGGCCATTTGTTCTGAGTTGTTTTCCCTTTGGCCGTGTTGACTTTGTGTGTTAACCAACACACTCTCCAGCCTGCTGTGACCTTCCAGAATCTCCTCTGTTTAAACATGATAAAGCCCACATTATCCCACATTACACTCCACCTGAGGAGCTTTCACCCTTGACCCCACACAGTGGGGGAGGGGGTGACTACCCCCACTCACCTCCATGGGTCTCCTTGCCCCCGACCCTTCCATGCTCCGAGGATCCAAAAGATTCTACAAGAACGTAGGGCAAACGGGTAACTAGGGAAAGAATATGACCTCAAATATCAGCGTGGTTGTCTATGTGTGGTCACAGGTGTTAAATGAATATTTCTCCTGTATATTCACCATGGATGTTAATAGTGATGTGTGGAAGAGAGTCCACCAACAGGAGGGTGTGTGGGAGGTCTTAAAACAGGTAAAGGTGGATAACTCCCAGGGACCTGGGTAAGTGTGTCCTTGGGCACTGTGGGAAACTAGGGAGCAGATTGCTGGGTCCTTGGCAGAGATATTGTATCATCTTTAGCCACGGGTGAGATGCTGGATAACTGGAGACTGGCCAAAGTTGTGCCTCTGGTTAAGAAGGCTGCGCAGAAAAGTCAGGGGACTGTAGATCAGTCAGCATCATATCGGTGGTGGGTAACTTATTGGAAGGGATTCTGAGATCTACATGCCTTTGGAGAGGCAGGGATTGATGAGGAAGAGTCATAGTGTAGGATGGTCATGATGAAGGAGTCGTGATGTGGGATGGTCATGATGAAGGATGTTCATGATGAGGGATGTTCATGATGAGGGATGTTCATGATGAGGGATGTTCATGATGAGGGATGTTCATGATGAGGGATGTTCATGATGAGGGATGTTCATGATGAGGGATGTTCATGATGAGGGATGTTCATGATGAAGGAGTCGTGATGAGGGATGGTCATGATGATGAGGGATGGTCGTGATGAGCGATGGCCATGATGAGGGATAGTCATTATCAGGAATGGTCATGTTGAGGGATGGTCATGATGAGGGATGGTCATGATGAGGGATGGTCATGTTGAGGGATGGTCATGTTGAGGGATGGTCATGATGAGGGATAGTCATTATCAGGAATGGTCATGGTAAGGGAGTCATGATGAGGGATAGAAACATAGAAAATAGGTGCAGGAGTAGGCCATTCGGCCCTTCGAGCCTGCACCGCCATTCAATATGATCATGGCTGATCATCCAGCTCAGTAACCTGTACCTGCCTTCTCCCCATATCCCCGATCCCTTTAGCCACAAGGGCCACATCTAACTCCCTCTTAAATATAGCCAATGAACTGGCCTCAACTACCATCTGTGGCAGAGAATTCCACAGACTCACCACTCTCTGTGTGAAAAAATGTTTTCTCATCTCGGTCCTAAAAGACTTCCCCCTTATCCTTAAGCTGTGACCACTGGTTCTGGACTCCCCCAACATCGGATGGTCAGTATAGCTCTGTGTGAAGAGTAGCAGTCACAGCACCGACCCCTGCATAACACCGTTAGTCACTGGGACCCGCTCTCCAAAGCATGGACCCGCTCTCCAAAGCAACCCACCGGTAGACGGTGATAGGTGAGAGGGCAACGGGGGAGGGAGGGCAGTGGAGGAGTAAAGGAGGAGCGGGCGATGGAGGAGGGAATGGGGCAATGGGGAAGTGAGGAGAGAGTAAGGGGGAGTAAAGGGGAGAGGGCGATGGGGGGGTGAGGGTAATGGGGGGTGAGAGGATGGGCAACAGGGCAACGGGAGTGGGGGTAAGTGTGGTGGGGGACTGGCACAGAGGAGATGAGGCTCTGACAGATCGGCCATAGGCACTCAGAGGGGTGGGGTCGACCGGAGGGGCCGAGTGGCCATTTGTTCTGAGTTGTTTTCCCTTTGGCCGTGTTGACTTTGTGTGTTAACCAACACACTCTCCAGCCTGCTGTGACCTTCCAGAATCTCCTCTGTTTAAACATGATAAAGCCCACATTATCCCACATTACACTCCACCTGAGGAGCTTTCACCCTTGACCCCACACAGTGGGGGAGGGGGTGACTACCCCCACTCACCTCCATGGGTCTCCTTGCCCCCGACCCTTCCATGCTCCGAGGATCCAAAAGATTCTACAAGAACGTAGGGCAAACGGGTAACTAGGGAAAGAATATGACCTCAAATATCAGCGTGGTTGTCTATGTGTGGTCACAGGTGTTAAATGAATATTTCTCCTGTATATTCACCGTGGATGTTAATAGTGATGTGTGGAAGAGAGTCCACCAACAGGAGGGTGTGTGGGAGGTCTTAAAACAGGTAAAGGTGGATAACTCCCAGGGACCTGGGTAAGTGTGTCCTTGGGCACTGTGGGAAACTAGGGAGCAGATTGCTGGGTCCTTGGCAGAGATATTGTATCATCTTTAGCCACGGGTGAGATGCTGGATAACTGGAGACTGGCCAAAGTTGTGCCTCTGGTTAAGAAGGCTGCGCAGAAAAGTCAGGGGACTGTAGATCAGTCAGCATCATATCGGTGGTGGGTAACTTATTGGAAGGGATTCTGAGATCTACATGCCTTTGGAGAGGCAGGGATTGATGAGGAAGAGTCATAGTGTAGGATGGTCATGATGAAGGAGTCGTGATGTGGGATGGTCATGATGAAGGATGTTCATGATGAGGGATGTTCATGATGAGGGATGTTCATGATGAGGGATGTTCATGATGAGGGATGTTCATGATGAGGGATGTTCATGATGAGGGATGTTCATGATGAGGGATGTTCATGATGAAGGAGTCGTGATGAGGGATGGTCATGATGATGAGGGATGGTCGTGATGAGCGATGGCCATGATGAGGGATAGTCATTATCAGGAATGGTCATGTTGAGGGATGGTCATGATGAGGGATGGTCATGTTGAGGGATGGTCATGTTGAGGGATGGTCATGTTGAGGGATGGTCATGATGAGGGATAGTCATTATCAGGAATGGTCATGGTAAGGGAGTCATGATGAGGGATAGAAACATAGAAAATAGGTGCAGGAGTAGGCCATTCGGCCCTTCGAGCCTGCACCGCCATTCAATATGATCATGGCTGATCATCCAGCTCAGTAACCTGTACCTGCCTTCTCCCCATATCCCCGATCCCTTTAGCCACAAGGGCCACATCTAACTCCCTCTTAAATATAGCCAATGAACTGGCCTCAACTACCTTCTGTGGCAGAGAATTCCACAGACTCACCAATCTCTGTGTGAAAAAATGTTTTCTCATCTCGGTCCTAAAAGACTTCCCCCTTATCCTTAAGCTGTGACCACTGGTTCTGGACTCCCCCAACATCGGGATGGTCAGTATAGCTCTGTGTGAAGAGTAGCAGTCACAGCACCGACCCCTGCATAACACCGTTAGTCACTGGGATAAAGGATGGTCAGTATGGCTCTGTGTGTGAGAGGTCCCATCTCACCGTAATGTTACGGTAGAGATGCCATTGACCAGCGGATGACCACAGGCATCGTGCAGGACCACTGCTGTTTGTCATCTATATTAATAATTTAGCTGAGAATGTAGGTGACTTGGTGAGTTGGTTTGTGGATGACACCAAATTGGGTGGCATGGTGGACAGAGGAGAAGGTTGCCTACGGAACTAGTTTAACCAGGGAAATGGGCCAATGGATTGGCAGATGGAATTTAACTCTGACAATGGCAACGTGTCGCAGTTTGGGAAGCTAAATCAGGGCAGGACATGCACAGTGAGTGGCAGGGACCTGGCGGGTGTTTTAGAGACTGATGGGTACTAGTACAGAGAACGCAATTGACGCAGGTAGACAGGGTAGTGAGGAAGGTGTACGGCACACCTGCCTTCATTGGCCAAGGCATTGTGTACAAGAGTTGGGACATCATGTACAAATATTGACACAAAAAGTTGCAGTAACTCAGCGGGACAAGAAGCATCTCGGGAGAAAAGGAATGGGTGACGTTTCGGGTAGAGACCCTTCTTCAGACTTGTGAGGGATAAGGGAAACGAGACATAAAGATGATGTGGAGAGATAAAGAACAATTAATGAAATCAATGAAAGATATGCAAAAAAGTGATAAAGGAAACAGCCCATTGTTAGCTGTTTGTAGGGGGAGAGAGAGAGAGAGAGAGAGAGAGAGAGAGAGAGAGGAGAGAGAGAGAGAGAGAGAGAGAGAGAGAGAGAGGAGAGAGAGAGAGAGAGAGAGAGAGAGAGAGAGAGAGAGAGAGAGAGAGAGAGAGAGAGAGAGGAGAGGAGAGAGAGAGAGAGAGAGAGAGAGAGAGAGAGAGAGAGAGAGAGAGAGAGAGAGAGAGAGAGAGAGAGAGAGAGAGAGAGAGAGAGAGAGAGAGAATATAAGAGAGAGAGAGAGAGAGAATATAAGAGAGAGAGAGAGAGAGAATATAAGAGAGAGAGAGAGAGAGAGAATATAAGAGAGAGAGAGAGAGAGAGAGAGAGAGAGAGAGAGAGAGAGAGAGAGAGAATATAAGAGAGAGAGAGAGAGAGAATATAAGAGAGAGAGAGAGAGAGAGAATATCAGGGCTACCTGAAGTGAGATAAATCAATATTCATACCACTGGGCTGTAAGCTGCCCAAGCAAAATATGAGATGCTGTTCCTCCAATTTGCAATTAGCCTCACTCTGACAATGGAGGAAAACCTAGGACAGAAAGGTCTGTGTGGGAATGGGAAGGAGAATTAAAGTGTCCAGCAACCGGGAGATCAGGTAGGTTCAGGCGGGCTGAGCGAAGGTGTTCCTCAGAACGATTGCCCAGTCTGCATTTGGTCTCGCCGATGTGTAAGAGCACATCTTGAACAACGGATACAGTAGATGCAGTTGGAAGAGGTGCAAGTGAACCTCTGCCTAACCTAAAAAGACTGTTGGGGTCCCTGGATAGAGTCAAGGGAGGAGGTATAGGGACAGGTGTTGCATTTTCTGCGGTGGCAGGGGAATGTACCTGGGGAGAGGGTGGTTTGGGTGTGAAGGGATGTGTTAACCAGGGAGTTGTGGAGGGAACGCTCTCTGCAGAAGGCGGAAAGGGGTGGAGATGGGAAAATGGTGAGATCCCGTTGGTGGTGGTGAAAATTTTGGAGCATTATGTGTTGTATGCGACGGTTGATGGGGTGGAAGGTAAGGACTAGGGGGACTCTGTCTCTGTTGTGACTAGGGGGAGCTGTGGGGTACCGAGGAGATGCGTGTGAGGGCCTCATCTATGATGGGAGAGGGAAACCCCCGTTCCCTAAAGAATGAGGGCATCTCGGATGTCCTGGCGCATTCCTTTTTTCTTAAACCAGCATCTGCAATTCCTTCCTACACATGTTCAAATATTGGTCAGGTCACACTGGGAGCACTGTGTGCAGTTCCAATCACCACATGACAGGGGGGTGTTGTTACACTACTGAAGGTACAGGAAGGATTGAAAAGATGTTGACTGGTGGAAGGCTTGAGTTACCAGGAAATGTTGGACAGGCTGGATCTGTTTCCCTGGAGTGAAGAGGGCTGAGTGGAAACTTGTTAGAACTACGATGTAAATAATTATGAGAGAGATATACACAGGGTTGATTCCCATGGTTGGGTATCTAAGCCTAGAGGACTTGGGTTTAAGTGAGAGTGAGGAATTATAAAAGGGATCTGAGGGGTACATTTTCCACACAAAGAGTGGTTGGTATTGGGAATGAACTGCCAGAGGAGGAGCTGGAGGCAGGTACCTGATCGATGAGTTGAATAAAGGGATGTGGAGAGAGTGCAAGTGGGATCAGTGTGATGGTCAGGATAGACATGGTAGGCCGAAGGGCCTGTTTCTGCTGTACAGCTCTGTAACTCTATGAAGCTGGGTGGAAGCCTTTGCAATGCGATGGTCCGGAATGAGGGGTGGAGTCACCAAGACATCCAACAGGTAGTGTAGGAAAATAACTGCAGATGTTGGTACAAATCGAAGGTATCACAAAATGCTGGAGTAACTCAGCAGGTCAGGCAGCATCTCTGGAGAGAAGGAATGTGTGACATTTCGGAGTCTGAAGAAGGGTCTGGACCCGAAACATCACACATTCCTTCTCTCCAGAGATGCTGCCTGACCTGCTGAGTTACTCCAGCATTTTGTGATACCCAAGACATCCAACAGGAATCAGAAGGCAGTGCCATGGTACAGCGGTTAGTGCTGCTGCCTCACAGCACCAGAGGCACTGGTTCGATCCCAACCTCCAGTGCTCTCTGCGTGGGGGTTTGCACGTTCTCCCTGGAACTGCATGGGTTTCCTCCGGGTGCTCCGGTTCTGTCCCACATCTCAAAGCCATGTGGGTTTGTAGGTGAATTGGTTTCTGTAAATTGCCCCCAGAAGATGGGGGACAGGTAAATTCTGAGGAGAGATGGTGTGTATGTGGGCAGAATAGACCATGAAACAGAAACACAGCACAAGAACAGACGCTTCAGCCCATAATGTCTGTGCTAAACATGAAGCCAAGACCAGCTGGTCCACATCCCTTCACTCCCTGTATATCCATGTGACTATCCAAAAGCCCCTTAAACACCACTATTGCATCTGCCTCCACCACGCTTTGTGTAAAAACACTTGCCCCATACATCTCCATTAAACTTCCCCCTCTCACCTTAAAGTTATGCCCTCTAGTGTTAGAAACATAGAAACAAAGAAAACAGGTGCAGAAGTAGGCCATTCGGCCCTTTCAGCCAGCAATGCCATTCAATATGATCAGCCTGGGCAGCATGCAGCCCAGTGGTATGAACATCAACTTCTCCAACTTTAGATAGTTCCTCTGTCCCTCTCTTTCCCCTCCTCCTTCCCAGATCTCCCTCGATCTTCCTGTCTCCACCTGTATCCTTCCTTTGTCCCGCCCCCCTGACATCAGTCTGAAGAAGGGTCTCGACCTGAAACGTCACCCATTCCTTCTATCCCGAAATGCTGCCTGACCTGCTGAGTTACTCCAGCATTTTGTGAATAAATACCGTCGATTTGTACCAGCATCTGCAGTTATTTTCTTATAATATGATCATGACTGATCATCCTAAATCAGTACCCTACTGCTTTCTCCCCATATCCCTTAATTCCATTAGCCCTAAGAGCTATATCTAACACTCTCTTAAATTAACCTCCACTGCATTCAATGGCAGAGAATTTCACAGATTCGCAACTGTCTGGGTGAAAATGTTTTTCCTCATCTCAGTCCTAAATGGCCTACCCCCTATTCTTAAACTGTGACCCCTGGTTCTGGACTCCCCCAACATCGGGAACATTTTTCCTGCATCTAGCCTGTCCAATCCCTTAAGAATTTTATATTTGTCTATACGATCCCCTCTCATCCCAGTAAATATAACCCAAGTCGATCCATTCTTTCATCATATGTTAGTCCTGCCATCCCTGGAATTAACCTGGTGAACCTACCTGCACTCCCTCAATAGTAAAAACTAGACCAAGTGGACCCGTTGGACCCAAACCTCTCCTGCATTGGTGCAGCACCCTCTCCTCCCCTTTCCCCCCCTCCCTTTCCCCTCCCTGCTCCTCCCTCCACTCCCCCCTTCACTCCCCCTTCACTCCCCTCCCCCTCTTCCCCCCACTCCATCCCCTCAACCCACCCCTTATCCTCCTCCTCCCCTCCCCCTTCCCCCCCCACTCCATCCACCTCAACCCACCCCTTATCCTCCCCCTCCCCTTCCCCCACCCCTCCCCCTCCCCCTCCCCCACCCCTCCCCCTCCCTCCATAGCAGATAGATTTAATCTTTAAGATGTGAATAACTTAAAATATATAACAATGATTTCAATGAAACTTCTTCCATTAGCACCAAAAGGACGATAGTGAGTAAGGTGGGCCTAACTTTGTTGCGCTATCGTGTACCGTTTTGGCTGTAGTTCAGGAAGAAAGAAACAAACATACAATCACAATAAAACTTTACTAGCCAAGTATGTTTTGCAACATACGAGGAACTTCATTTGCCATACAGTCATAACAATAAAAAGCAACAGGACACACAAAATACATTTTAACATGAACATCCACCACAGTGACTCCTCCACATTCCTCACTGTGATAGAAGGTGAAACAAAAGTTCAATCTCTCCCTTCTTTGTCCTCCAGCGGTCGGGGGCTCTAATCTTCCGTTGACGGGATGATCTTGACTCCCATAGCCAACGGTGAGCCTTCCTCGTCAGGGTGATCAAGCTCCTGCATGGGGGGTATCTCAGCTCCCCCGCGCCGGCGATCTACCCCGGGTCGGGACCAGTCGAACCTCGTGCAGCTTTTGGAGCTCCCGACCGGTCTCAACCCGAGACTGTGAGCTCCTGATGTTAAAGTCCACAGGCTGCATTGTAGCGTCGATCCCAAACAAGGGATCACAGGCTCAGATGATAAGTCCACGCCCCCGCGGGTCAGTCCCAGGCAAGACCTCCAGCTCCGTGATGTTAGGCCGCAGAGCGACCAGAGATACGATCCGGAAAACAATCGCATCTCCGGCAAGGTACGAGAGTTTTAGTAGATAGGTGTCCTTCCTCAAATTGAGCGATCAAAACTGCACACAATACTGGTCTCACCGGGGCCCTGTACAACTGCAGTAGGACCTCTTTGCTCCTATATTCAAATCATCTCGTTTTGAAGGCCAACATGCCATTAGCTTTCTTCACTGCCTGCTGTACCTGAATGTTGAACATTTCCACCCTGAAAAAAAAAGGTTCCCTACCCTGTCTATGCCTCTCATAATTGTATCCACTTCTATCAAATCTCCCCTCAGTTTAGAGTCTATTATTGCCACGTGTACCGAGGTACAGTGCACAGATTTTTCGTTGCCTCCTTTTAGTCAACGGAAAGACAATACATGATTACAATCAAGCCGCCCACAGTCTACAGATACAGGATAAAGGGAACAATGTTTAATACAAGATCAAGTCCAGTAAAGTCCGATTAAAAATAATCCAAGAGTCTCCATTGAGGTAGATGGCTGCTCAGAACCGCCCTCTAGTTGGTGATAGGATGGTTCAGTTGCCTGATAACAACCGGGATGAATCTGTCCGTGCGAAGTCTGACCTCTGTCTCTGTCTATATCCCACAGCCCGCGGACTGCGCCGAGTGGACAGAGGTGTTGTGCTCCGGACAGCGGTGGTCAGTGGTGGTCCGGCCAGTTGATCAGCGGTGCTCCAGGCTTCGGCCAGCGGTGGTCCGGCCGGTGTACAGCGGTGGTCCGGCCAGTTGATCAGCGGTGCTCCAGGCTTCGGCCAGCAGGGGTCCGAGGATGTTGAGCGTCGTGGCCGCGCTGTTCCTCTCCCTGTCGGCGGTATCGGTGGCGACGGGCGGCGACAGCGGGCGACCTCCAGACGCTGAGCGCTGGCAACGCCGGGCCGCTGTGTTCGCCGACCTCAGCGTGTCCGAGTTGCTGTCAGTGACCGCCTTCCTGCACTCCCAGCCGGAGCTCAGGCTGTCACCGGCCGCCACCCCGACTCTCCGCAAGAACCACATCTACCTGGTGGAGCTGCTGCCGCCCCGTAAGCGGGACGCGCTGCTCTTCCTCGGGAGCCACGTCTGCCCGCCCCGCCGCCGAGCCCGGGCCCTCATCTCCTTCGGCGACGAGTCCCGGCCCAATGTCACCGAGTACGTGGTGGGCCCGCTGCCCCGGCCCCGCTACTACTACCCCCTGCACACCGCTCGGCCCGTCCGCTTCTCTGCTCGCCCCGCCACCGTGCTGGAGTACAAGCTGATGTTGCACCGCTTGGGCGAGCTGACCATCGCCGCCGAGCCGCTCCTCCGCCGCATCTCCGGCGCTTCCTTCCTCCACTGTGGCCGCCGCTGTCTGACCTTAACGGACGTGGCACCGAGGGGCCGCAGCTCTGGCGAGCGGCGCTCCTGGCTGATCGTACAGCGGGATGTGGAGGGTTTCTACCTGCACCCTGTGGGTCTGGAGGTGCTGCTCGACCACAGCGACCTGGTGCCGGACCGCTGGACGCTGGACAAACTCTGGTACAACGGACACTACTTTGACAGCGTGGGGCAGCTGATGGAGAGCGCTGAGCGCGGCGAGCTGCCCATCGTGGAGCTGCCCGACCCCGAGCCCGGCCCCGACCTCCACTTCTCCACCTACACCCCCCGCGGCCCCCCACACCTGCCCGCTGACCGGCCCGGCCCTCGGCTCTGGCAGCCGGCCGCCCCCCGCTACTGGGTGGGGGGCAACGCCGTGCTGTACGCCGGGTGGAGCTTCGCCTTCAGGGTGGCGAGTGGCGCTGGCATCCAGCTGTGGGACGTGCGCTTCGCCGGCGAGCCCCTGGCCCACCAGGTGAGTGTGCAAGAGGCGGCCGTCCTGTACGGCGGGCATTCCCCCGCCACGGCACAGACCAAGTACCTGGACCGCGGGTGGTTGATGGGGGCCAAGGGCTACGAGCTGGTGCCCGGCATCGACTGCCCGCACACCGCCTCCTTCCACCACGTCTTCCACCAGCTCGACTCCGACCGCCCGTCGCGGCGCCGCAACTCGCTTTGCATCTTCGAGCAGCCTAGCGGGGTACCGCTGCGCCGGCACTTCCACAGCGACCAGGCCGGCAGCTACGGCTTCTACGGCGGGCTGGAGGGGCAGGTCCTGGTGCTCCGGACCACCTCCACCGTCTTCAACTACGACTACATCTGGGATTTCCTCTTCTACCCCAACGGCGTCCTGGAGACCAAGGTCCACGCCACCGGCTACCTTCACACCTCCTTCTACACCCCCGGCGGCCTGCGCTACGGGACCCGCGTCCACAAGCACCTCCTCGGCAACCTCCACACGCACCTGGTGCATTACCGCGTGGACCTGGACGTGGCCGGTAGGATGGGGGCGAGGGGAGGATGGGGAGGTGGGGGGGGGGGAGGGAGAGAGAGAGAGAAGGGGGGAGTGGGGAAAGAGGGAGGAAGACGGGGAACGGGTGGGGCGGGGGGGGGGTGTGGGGAACGAAGGGGGGGGGCGAAGGGGGTGGGGGCGGCGGAGGGGTATCAGTGAATGGGGGCCAACAACGGGGCTTCTCCCCTCACCTCAGACATCCCCCGCCCGGCCTTCCCCTCCCCTCCCTCCCCTCCTCGCACTCTGCCTAACACAACCCGAGGTTCACTCAACTTCCTCTCCCCACTTTCCGCAACCCCTCCAGCCGCTTGAACCCCCCTCCCAATCATACACTCAATACTGCCCGTCCCTCCCTCCCTCCCTCCCTCCCTCCCTGCGGCGCTCCCTCACTGACGGATCCGTCTCCCCCTCAGGCACCCAAAACAGCTTCGAGACGCTGGACATGCGCCTGGAGAACATTAGCCACCCTTGGGTGCCGGGCGAGCGCCTGGTGCAACCGCGGCTGGAGCGGGTGCCGAGACCCCTGGAGCGTTCGGCCGCCTTCCCCTTCCACAAGACGCTGCCCCGCTACCTGCTCGTCTACAGCCCCGGCAGCAGAACGAATGGGGCCACCATCGGGCCTACCGCGTCCAACTACACTCGCAGGCCGGCCCTGTGCTGCCCCGCGACGCCCCGGAGGAGCAGGGACTCACCTGGGCCAGGTAACATCATCACCCACCTGTGAGGGTAATCTGGGGGCCCCACACTCACCCCCGGATATCCCCCCCCCCCCGACACCTGGGACCACATCCACTTGCTCTCCCTCCCCCACCCCTCCCACCCAACCCCCCTCCATCCCTCCCTCCCTCCCCCCTCACTCCCACCCTCACTCCCACCCTCCCCCCTCACTCCAACCTTTACACCCCTGCCTCCCTTCCTCCCCTCCCCCCCCCACTCCACTCCCACCTTTACCCTCCCCCCTCACCCACCTTTACACCTCCCTCCCTCCCTTCCTCCCCTCCCCTCCCCTCCCTCCCACCCTCACCCCCTCCCACCCTCACCCCCTCCCACCTTCCCTCATCCGTGTCATCTCGAAAAAGGGCATTGTAAGGTGAGGGGGGTAAGGTTTCATTGAGATGTGCGGGCAAGTTTTTTACACACAGTGGGGACCAAGAGCGCGCAACCGGGGGTGGTGGTGGAGGCAGATACGACAGAGGCGGTTAAGAAAGTGGCGTTTTTGGAGGGGCACATGGATGTGCAGAGAATGGAGGGATATGGGTCACGTGCAGGCAGATAACTGTTGGTGTTGACATCTGGCACGGACATTGCGGGCCGAAGGGCCTGTTCTGTGCGGTACTCTTCTACGTTGCTGACACCGTGGTCGATAATACCCCGTCTCTGAAGGGAGCTTTTTCACGCAGAGGGTAGGTGGGTGTGTGGAACGAGCTGCCAGAGGAGGTGGTTGAGGTGCGTACTATCGCAACGTCCTAAAGACATTTGGACAAGTGCATGGGTAGGAAAGGTTTATAGGGATATGGGCCAAACGCGAGCAAATAGATCATAAGTGACAGTAGAATGAGGCCATTCGGCCCATCAAGTCTACTCCACCATTCAATCATGGCCGATCTTCTCCTATCCCCATTCTCCTGCTTTCTCCCCATAACTTTCACACCTGTACTAACCAAAAATCTATCTATCTCTGCCTTAAAATTATCTATGAACTTGCCCTCCACAGCCTTCTGTGGCAAATAATTCCATAGATCCACCACCATCTGACTAAAGAAATTCCTCCTCATCTCCTTCCTGAAAGAACGTCCTTTACCAACTCAACCTGCCCACGTTTGCCCCATATGTTCTTCATTTACCAACTCGGCCCAACTCACCCATGTGACCAACATGGTGACTCTATGACCATCTCCGGTCGGTGTCTACAGATTATCTTGGGTGCACATAACAATTCCGGCCGATCCAAGCCCCCCCCCCCTCCCGCGATCATCGGGAAAGTTAAAATCCCCAACACTGAGATCTTGCAGACTCAAGAATCTGCAGATGCTGGAATCTTACACAGAACACAACGTGCTAGAGTAACTCAGCGGGTCAGGCATCAGCTGTGGAGAACATGGATAGGTGATGTTTCAGTCTGAAAAAGGGTCTCGACCTGTAACGTCACCTATCCATGTTCTCCACAGACGCTGCCTGACCTGCTGAGTTACTCCAGCACTTTGTCGTCCACACATGCACCTTGCTGCGAGTTGTCAACATCTATCCTGCTAATTCCGCTGACCTGCGCGAGGTTTTTGTAAACCCCGGTAGAGTGATAGCAGGGTAGCAGGCCCTTCAGCCCAACTCACCCATGTGACCAACATGTCCCATCTACACTAGTCCCACCTGCCCACGTTTGCCCCATATGTTCTTCATTAGTGCGGGTGTCAGAAATTCTGCGGAGAAAGTAGGAGAATGGGGTTAAGGAGAGAGAGAGAGATCAGCCATGATTGAATGGCGGAGTACATTTGATGGCCGAATGCCCTAATTCCTTATGAGCTTATCTATCTAAGCCTGTCCCACCCGTGCACCTGTCCGGCCCGCAGGTACCCGCTGGCGGTGACCCGGTTCCGAGAGACCGAGGGCAGCAGCAGCAGCATCTTCATGCAGAACGATATGTGGGAGCCCGACGTCCGCTTCGAGAACTATGTCCGTAACAACGAGAACATCACCGACCAGGTACCGAGAGGGGAGGTGGTAACGGGGTGTCGGGAGGGCGGTGATAGGGGTACAGGAGATCCATAAACAGGGGTACAGGAGATCCATAAACAGGGGTACAGAGGAAGGCAGGCACCGGAGTCCCGGGGGTTGGGGTCAGGGGTTGGAGTCCATGGGGTCTGGGGTCAGGGGTCGGAGTCCCAGGGGTCAGGGGTCGGAGTCCCAGGGGTCTGGGGTCAGGGGTCGGTCCCAGGGGTCAGGGGTCGGAGTCCCGGGGGTCAGGGGTCAGAGTCCCTGGGGTCTGGGCTCAGGGGTCGGAGTCCCGAGGGTCAGGGGTCGGAATCCCGGGGGTCAGGGGTCAGTCCCTGGGGTCAGGGGTCGGCGTCGCAGGTGTCTGGGGTCAGGGGCCGGAGTCCCAGGGGTCGGGGGTCGGAGTCCCTGGAGTCAGAGTCGGAGTCCCAGGGGTCTGGGGTCAGGGTTCGGAGTCCCTGGGGTCAGGGGTCGGAGTCCCTGGGGTCAGGGGTCGGAGTCCCAGGGTCTGGGGTCAGGGGTCGGAGTCCCGGGGGTCTGGGGTCAGGGGTCGGAGTCCCGGGGGTCTGGGGTCAGGGGTCGGAGTCCCAGGGGTCTGGGGTCAGGGGTAGGAATCCCAGGCGTCTGGGGTCAGGGGTCGTAGTCCCAGGGGTCAGGGGTCGTAGTCCCGGGGGTCTTGGGTCAGGGGTCGTAGTCCCAGGGGTCTGGGTTAGGGGTCGTAGTCCCAGGGGTCTGGGGTCAGGGGTCGGAGTCCCAGGGGTCTGGGGTCAGGGGTCGTAGTCCCGGGGGTCTTGGGTCAGGGGGTCGTAGTCCCAGGGGTCTGGGTCAGGGGTCGTAGTCCCAGGGGTCTGGGTCAGGGGTCGGAGTACCGGGGGTCGGAGTCCCGGGGGTCGGGGAAGCCCGGTCCATCACTGGCCCTCCCCTCTCTCCCCAGGACCTGGTGGTGTGGGTGACGGTCGGTTTCCTGCACATCCCCCACGCCGAGGACGTGCCCAACACTAGCACCCCCGGTAACGCCGCCGGCTTCATGCTCCGGCCCTTCAACTTCTTCAACCACGACCCGTCCGCCGGTTCCCCGGACGTCGTGGTCTTGCGGCCGGATCCCGGCGCCGCGGGTGGAGTCAGAGTGGAGGCGCGGCGTTGCCCACCAGCCCACAGTGCCCACTGCTCGCCCCCTTCACTTACAACGGCTCCTACCTCCCCGTCTGACCCCTCCCCCCTCCGTGACCCCAACCCCTCCCCCTCTCCCCCCTCCGTGACCCCAACCCCTCCCCCCGCCCCCCCTCCCCCCCCTCCGTGACCCCCAACCCCTCACCCCCCCCCCTCAGTGACCGCCCACCCCGAACCCTCCCCCCAAATCCACCCTAACCTTATCCCCCCTCGCCCCCTTCACCCACAACGACTCCAACCTCTCCGTCTGAACCCCCCCTCCCCCTCCGTGACCCCAACCCCTCACTCCCCCTCCATGATCCCAACCCCTCACCCCACCCCTCAGTGACCGCCTACCCCGCAACCACTACCTCCACCCCCCCCACTCCCACTCCCCCCCCCCCACTCCCACTCCCCCCCCTCGAACCGTATCCCCCCTCGCCCCCTTCACTTACAACGGCTCCTACCTCCCCGTCTAACCCCCAATCAATGACCCCACCCCTTCCTCATCCTTGCCCCACCCCCAACCACAACAGCCCACGCCACCTCCAACTGACCGCTCATCGCCCCTTCACCTGTAACGCCTCCTACCTGCCCTGTAGCGGGCCAGGCAGCATCTCTGGAGAGAAGGATTGGGTGACGTTTCGGGTCAAGACCCTTCTTCAGACTGGATAGGGACAAGGGGAACAAGAGATATAGACGGTGATGTGGAGAGATAAAGAACAATTAATAAAAGATATGAAAAAATGTAACGATGATAAAGGAATCAGGCCATTGTTTGTCGGGTGCAAAAGAGAAGCTAGTGCGACTTGGGTGGGGGAGGGATAGAGAGAGGGGGAAGGCCGGGGCTACCTGAAGTGAGAGGGATCAATATTCATACCACTGGGCTGTGAGCTGCCCAAGCGAAATATGAGATGCTGTTCCTCCAATTTGCGTTTAGCCTCACTCTGACAACCTAGGACAGAAAGGTCTGTGTGGGAATGGAAGAATTAAAGTGTCCAGCAACCGGGAGATGAGGTTGGTTCAAGTGGGCTGAGCGAAGGTGTTCCACGAAACGATCGCACAGTCTGCGTTTGGTCTCGCCGATGTATAAGAGTCCACATCTTGAACAACGGATACAGCAGATGAGGTTGGTCCCTGGACAGAGTCGAGGGAGGAGGTGTAGCGACAGGTGTTGCATCTTCTGCAGTTGCAGGGGAAGGTACCTGGGGAGGGGGTGGTTTGGGTGGGAAGGGATGAGTTAACCAGGGAGTTGCGGAGGGAACGGTCTCTGCGGAAAGGGGTGGAGATGGGGAGATGTGGCCAATAGTGGTGGGATCCCGTTGGAGGTGGCGGAACTTTCGGGTGCGACTGATGGTGTTGAAAATCAGGTCATTCTGTTAGGTTGATACGAGCACCAGGTAGATAGGTGACCACTATGTAGATAGGTGACCGCCAGGTGGATAGGAGCGCCAAATAGAAAGATGACCAACAGGTAGATAGGCAGATATGTGACCACTGGGTAGATAGATGATCACCAGGTAGATAGGTGGCCACTATGTAGATAGGTAAACACTAGGTGGATAGGAGCACCAAATAGAAAGATGACCAACAGGCAGATAGGTGGATATGTGACCACTGGGTAGATAGATGATCACCAGGTAGATAGGTGACCACCAGGTGGATAGGAGCACCAAATAGAAAGATGGCCAACAGGCAGAAAGCTAACCATCAGGTAGATATGTGACCACTGGGTAGATAGGTGATCACCAGGTGGATAGGTGATCACCAGGTGGACAGGTGATCACCAGGTGGATAGGTGATCACCAGGTGGATAGGTGATCTCCAGGTGGATAGGTGATCACCAGGTGGATAGGTGATCACCAGGTGGACAGGTGATAGGTGATCACCAGGTGGATAGGTGATCACCAGGTGGGTAAGTGATCACCAGGTGGATAGGTGATCACCAGGTGAGGCAGCAGGAAGTGCTGGTCCGTGGCTCCCTCTGAAACACGTCCACGGTTTGGATATAATTCATCGATGGCCTCCCTATGCCAATAACAGCGGCGGCCGGGGCAGTGGCGTTTCCACCTCTGCTGATGTATTCGGGGTCGGGCGAGCCGATGATCGGGGTCTCTGTGGTCAGGGCTGGGTACAAGGGTGGGGGACGGTGTTGGAGGTTGGGGGGGAGAAATTGGGGTAGTGGCTGGTGGGAACCAAGAGGAGAAATCTCTGAGGCGGTGGCGGGCGTCGATCCGCCGGTGCCGGTAACCGGGGTGGGGGCTTCGGGACACGGTCTGCTCGGGACGGACCGAGAAGCAACGGGTCGATCTGTGTGGGGGGGGGGGGGGCGGCCGGGGGACAAGGGGGAGAAGTGGGGCCTGGGCGGCGGGTGAGGGGGCAGACACAGGCTTCCCCACGGGCCTCCGTGACAGCCCACCCTGACGGGGGAACCAGCCGGGGAGAGCGGACCCACCCCCCGCGCATCGGCGAGTCGGGCGGGAGGGCCGGGAAGAAACACCCCGCTATTCACCTTCCCCGGAGATGCTGCCTGGCCCACTCAGTTTAGTTTAGAGACACTGCCGGGAAACAGGCCCTTCAGCCCACCCGTTAAACACTAGTTCTACGTTATCCAGCTTTCCCACCCACTCCAAACACGCCAGGGACAATTTACAGAGACCAATTAACCTACACACCTGCACGGAGACCGGAGAACCCGGAGAAAACCCACGCGGTCGCAAGAATAATGTCCAAACTCAGTACAGACAGCACCCGTAGTCAGGATCGAACCCGGGTCTCCGGCGCTGTGAGGCAGCAACTCTACCGCCGCGCCACCGTAAGTGTTGAGTTCCCCAACGTTTTGTGCTTCTCTCTGGCGAGGGGGAAGCGGGAGAGGAGGGAAGGGAGGAAGGATGGGAGGGGAGATGAAGGGGGGGGGGGAGGAAGTAGGAGAGGGTGGAGGGGGAGGGGAAGGGAGGGGGTGAGAGGGATTGGGGAGGGGAGGGAGATGAACGGGGAGGGGTAGGTAGTAGGAGAGGGGGGGAGGGGGGAGAGAGGGAGGGTGAGAGGGATTGGGGATGGGAGGGAGATGAAGGGGGGGAGGAAGTAGGAGAGGGGGAGGGGGGAGGGGGGAGGGGGGAGGGGAAGAGGGATTGGGGAGGGGAGGGAGGTCGGCGCAGCTGCAGTGGCCCGATCTGTAGGAGGACGTCTCCGTGACTGCGGGAGACCACGGAACATGAGCGGGGCCGGGATCACGGAAGCCGGAGACGTGTGTGTCTGGGCCGGGGCGAGGCAGGAGATGCGGCGGGAACAGGTGGAGGTGGAGCGGCTGTGGAGGGGCGACCCAGACGGAGGTGGAGGTGGAGCGGCTGTGGAGGGGCGACCCAGACGGAGGTGGAGGTGGAGCGGCTGTGGAGGGGCGACCCAGACGGAGGTGGAGGTGGAGCGGCTGCGGAGGGGCGACCCAGACGGAGGTGGAGGTGGAGCGGCTGCGGAGGGGCGACCCAGACGGAGATGGAGGTGGAGCGGCTGTGGAGGGGCGACCCAGACGGAGGTGGAGGTGGTGGAGGCTGCGGAGGGGCGACCCAGACGGAGGCAGCGGCAAGCTGGGGGATCACGGCTGGAGATCCGACGCTGCAGAAAGGAAAGGCACGATATCAACAAGGTGTCCGGATAACCAGGGATGGTGCCCATGGTTGAACTTTTAAGTTTTACATGTTTTTAATTGAAGCGTTTCATTAAAAATGTTTGTGGCGTCACAGGTAGATAGGGTGGCCAAGAAGGCTTTCGGCACCTTGCCCATCATCAGAGTATTGAATACAGTCTGAAGAAGGGTCTCCACCTGAAACGTCGACCATTCCTTCTATCCGGAGATGCTGCCTGGTTGAGGAGCTGGTGCAAGAGGGAGCGTGCAGACAGGTGGACATTGGCCTATCCCAGGGCAGTTGGGACATGGATAAGAGGGATGGGTTACACCTGAACTGGACGGGCACCAACACCCTCACCTGCCCAGATGACCAGAGTGTCGGTGGAAGAGCATTTTGGGGCTAGTTATCACAACGCCACAAGTGTTAAGGTAATTACCAATAAGGATAAGTCTGGACCTTGTGGGAAAGTGCTATCCTGGGGTGTAGGGCAAACTACAGTGTCATTAGGCAGGAGCTGGGGAGGATACACTGGGGACAGTAGGTATTGGGTAAGTCCACATCGGGCACGTGGGAGTTGTTTAAAGGCCAGTTGCTCAGCGTTCAGAACCAGCATGTTCCATGAGGAGGAGGGATAAGGATGAACATCCTTGGATGAACAAAGAGGTCGTAAATTTATCAAAAATAAAAATAAAGTGCATGCACGGTTTAAGAGGTTGGAATCAGACAGGAGCTCTGAGGAATATAAAACAAGGTGGAGTGAACTCAAGCGGGTGATTAGAAGGACCAAAAGGGACCACAAAATGGTTCTGGTAAGTTGGATGAAAGAAATCCCATGGCTTTTTATATAAAATCAAGGGGATAACCAGGGAAAAAGTAGGACTGGTCAAGGATAGAGCTTGACATTTGTGCTTGGAGTCGGGGATGTGGGCGAGGCACTAAACAAGTATTTTGCATCAGTTTTCACCAAGAGGAAGGACGTGGAGGATGGAGGCAAGAGTGTTTAATGGAATCCTTGCTTGCTGCAGCTTTACGGGCTCATTGACGAAACAACACAACCAATAAATATTTAATAATAATAAATTAAATTAGCAGTAATACCAGCCCGTTGAAGTGTAAACCAAAGTATGTGACTCTACCTGAACATTGGTGCGTCGGGGCCGGGAGTTCCCTGCAGGGAGATTCCATTGTCCAGTCTCCATGGTTACTGGTAAACAGAACCCAGAGGGGGGGGGGGGGGAGAGGAAGGAGAGAAAGAGAGGGAGGGGTGGAGAGAGGGAGGGGTGGAGAGAGGGGAGAGAGAGAGAAAAGGGAGAGAAAGAGAGAGAGAGAGAGAGAGAGAGAGAGAGAGAGAGAGAGAGAGAGGGCGGAAAAATAGGGGGAGAGAGATGGAGGGGGAGAGAAAAGGGAGAGAATAAAGGGGAGCAGGAGAAGGGGAGAGAAAGGGAGAGAGAGAAAGAGATAGACAGAGAAAGAGAGTGGAGCAAGAGCAAGAGGGAGTGAGAGCAGGAGGGAGAGATAGTGGTGTGGGAGTGAGTACGTACAGGGGACGAGGGGGTGGGGGGGAAGGAAAGCTACAGTGGTTCAGGGGTTACTGGGCAGCTGAGGCAGAGTGGGGGTGCTGTGGGTGTGAGAGACAGAGGGAGGGGGCAGGACAGGGAGGCGGCATGGAGGGGGGGGCAGAGGATGTGTCTGGGGAGTGGTGATAGCAGGGTAGGGGTGAGTGGTTGTTAGGGGAAGAGTCACTGCCACTGACCACAGGGATCAGGGTGAGACTACAGTCATGGCCCACAGGTGAGGCAGCTGGTGTGTCAGGGTCCTGACCCCTCGCCCCTGACCCCCAACCATGGGGGGGGCTCCAGGTCATGGGGCGGTAATGAGGGAGCGCCGCACTGTGAGAGGGGGGCGGGTACTGAGGGAGCGCCGCACTGTGGGATGGGGGGGGGGGTACTGTGGGAGCGCCAAACTGTGGGGGAGGGGTGGTACAGGTGGGGAGGGCGGTACAGGTGGGGAGGGCGGTACAGGGAAGGGGCGGTACAGGTGGGGAGGGGCGGTACAGGGGAGGGGCGGTACAGGTGGGGAGGGGCGGTACAGGGGAGGGGCGGTACAGGGGAGGGGCGGTACAGGTGGGGAGGGGCGGTACAAGGGAGGGGCGGTACAGGTGGGGAGGGGCGGTACAGGGGAGGGGCGGTACAGGGGAGGGGCGGTACAGGTGGGGAGAGGCGGTACAGGTGGGGAGGGGGCGGTACAGGTGGGGACAGGCGGTACAGGTGGGAGGGGCGGTACAGGTGGGGAGAGGCATTACAGGTGGGGAGAGGCAGTACAGGGGAGGGGCGGTACAGGTGGGGAGAGGCGGTACAGGTGGGGAGGGGCGGTACAGGTGGGGAGAGGCGGTACAGGTGGGGAGGGGTGGTACAGGTGGGGAGAGGCGGTACAGGTGGGGAGGGGCGGTACAGGGAAGGGGCGGTACAGGGGAGGGGCGGTATAGGTGGGGAGGGGCGGTATTTGTGGGGAGGGGCGGTACAGGTGGGGAGGGGCGGTACAGGGGAGGGGCGGTACAGGGGAGGGGCGGTACAGGGAGGGCGGTACAGGGGAGGGCGGTACAGGGGAGGGGCGGTACAGGGGAGGGGCGGTATAGGTGGGGAGGGGCGGTATAGGTGGGGAGGGGCAGTACAAGTGGGGAGGGGCGGTACAGGTGGGGAGGGGGCGGTACAGGGGAGGGGCGGTACAGGTGGGGAGGGGCGGTACAGGGGAGGGGCGGTACAGGTGAGGGGCGGCACAGGGGAGGGGCGGTACAGGGGAGGGGCGGTACAGGTGGGAGGGGGCGGTACAGGTGGGGAGGGGCGGCACAGGGGAGGGGCGGTACAGGGGAGGGGCGGCACAGGTGAGGGGCGGTACAGGGGAGGGGCGGCACGGGGGAGGGGCGGTACGGGTGTGCGGCGGTACGGGTGAGGGGCGGTACGGGGGAGGGGTGGTACAGGGGAGGGGTGTTACAGGTGGGGAGGGGCGGTACAGGTGAGGGGTGTTGGTACAGGTGGGGAGGGGCGGTACAGGTGAGGGGCGGTACAGGTAGGGAGGGCTAGTCCAGGGGGGGCTGTCCAGCGGTGTTGACCCCTGTTCTCTGGCCGCTCCCCAGCACGGCCCAGCAGCTGTGGCGAGCAGCCCAGAGTGAGCTGGACGACGTGTTGCAGGGAGAGGCGGCCACGCGGGGGGCAGAGGGTACGGCCGACCTACTCCGGACATGGGATGTGCTGTTCATGAAGTACGTGCACATCGTGCGGGCACTGCAGGAGGCCCAGGACCAGCTGGTGCAGCCACAGAAGCGGCAGCTGGTGGAGATGCTGCTGCCAGCCCTGATGGGGAGGCTGCTGGAGCTACGGCGATTGCAGGTGGAGAACGGCATGAGCGAGTTCCGCTTCATGGACCACGTCATGCAGGACCTCAAGTTCACACCCGTGAGTGTGCAAGGCTAGTGTGTCAGCCAGTGTGCGAGGGGATAGTGTGTCAGTATGAGGCATATGTGCTGAGACAGGGGCTACAGTGTTTGTGAGTGTGCAAGGCTCGTGTACAAGTGGGTAGTGCCATCAGCATGTGTGTTGGTGAATGTGCCTGTATGTGTGCGATGGAGGGCGAGTGTGTCAGTGAGTGTGTGAGGCAGGGGAAGTGTGTCAATACGCGGGTCAGAGTGTGTCCGTGAGTATGTGTTGAGGGGCGAGTGTGTCTGTGTGTTGCTGAGCGTGCAAGGAGATGTACACGTGCGCCAGTGACAGGGGCGAGTGTGTCAGTGAGAGTGACCATGTCAGTCATTGAGTCATTTAGTGAATGTGTCAGTGATTGTTCACAAGTTATAGCACAAGTTATTGGGCCATTCGGCCCACTCCGCATTCAATCATGGCTGATCTCTGCCTCCTAATCCCAATTTCCTGCCTTCTCCCCATTACACTTGACACCCGTTCTAATCAAAAATTTGTATATATCTGCCTAAAAATATCTACTGACGTCCTCCACAACCATCTGTGGCAATGGGTTGCACAGATTAATTATCCTCCGACTAAAGAAGTTCCTAGATACGGAGACAATAGGTGCAGGAGGAGGCCATTCGGCCCTTCGAGCCAGCACCGCCATTCAATGTGATCATGGCTGATCATTCTCAATCGATACCCCGCTCCTGCCTTCTCCCATACCCCTTGATTCCACTCGCCCTAAGAGCTCTATCCAGCTCTCTTTTGAATGCACCCAGTGAATTGGCCTCCACTGCCTTCTGAGGCAGAGAATTCCACAGATTCACAACTCTCTGCGTAAAAAAGTTTTTTTTTCCACATCTCAGTTCTAAATGGCCTACCCCTTATTCTTAAACTGTGACCCCTGGTTCTGGACTCCCCCAACATCGGGAACATGTTTCCTACGTCTAATGTGTCCAATCCTTTAATAATTGTATATGTTTCTATAAAGTTCGGCACGGGCTTTGTGCTATAATGTTCTCTGTTCATTCCCAGCATATCCACGTGTCTATCTAAAAGCCTTTTAAACCCCATAATCGTATCTGCCTCCACCACCACCTCCCCCTGGCAGCGTCTTCCAGCAGCCACCACTAACACTTGTCCGTTAAGTCTCCATCTCCGTTAAGTTCCTCTTCACTTCCTTTCTAAAAGAGCACCCTTTAATTCTGAAGCTATGACCCCTGGTCCTAGTCTATCCCACCAGTGGAAACATCCTCTCCACATCCACTCTACCTACGCCTTTCATTATTCTGTAAGTTTCAATGAAGTCCCCACTCAACCTTCTAAACTCCAGCCAGCGCCGTCAAACTCTCTCGATTCAGTGTGTTCCGTGTGTGTGTTCAGACTGTGTCAGTGACCATGAGTGTATCATTGAGTGTGTCAGTGGGTGTGTCGGTGAGTGTGTGACAGTGGATGAGTGTGCGAGGCAAGGCACGGACGAGAGAGAGGAAGGGATGGGGAGGGGGAAAGGGGAGGGAGAGAGGCGTGGGATTGGGGAGAGGAGTGTGGGGCGGGAAAAGTACATGTTGCCCGAGGTCACTGTTGCGCCGAAACTGCCTGTGGCGACCGTTTCTGCCCCCGCCTCGTTCCACCCCAACCTGCCCCTCTCCCCCCTCCCTCCCCTTGGGATCTGTCCCGCTGCATCTCGCCGGTGCCGGCGCTGGGACGGAAGGGTTAATGTGCAGCGGCTGCAGTTGAGCGAGTGAACCACCGGGAGGCAGCAGAGCTCCACGGTAACAGCGGCAGAGGGTTGCGGTGAGAGGGGGGGGGGGACATTTCACTGACATGTGCGGGCAAGTGTTTTACACAGAGAGTGGTGGCGGCTGGAAGACGCTGCCAGGGGAGGTGGTGGTGGAGGCAGATACGATTATGGGGTTTAAGAGGCTTTTAGATAGACACATGGATATGCTGGGAATGAACAGAGACACCACAGCACAAAGTCCAAGACCGAGACCAACTCTTGTCAACCTGTACATGAGCCGTATCCCTCCAATCCCTGCATACCCAAAAGCCTCTTGCACTCCACTAACGTATCTGCCTCCACCACCACCCCTTCCAGGCTCCCACCACCCACCGTGTAAAAAATCCCACACGTCTCCTTTAAACTTTGTCCCTCTCACTTAAAGCTCCGCCCTCTCGTCTTTGAGATTTCCATCCCGGGAAAAAAAAGGTTCTGACTGTCTACCCTATCAGGCTGCCCTCAGCCTCCAGCGTTTCAGAGAACACGATCCAAGTCTGTCCAACCCTCTCCTCCCCTCTCTCTCCTCACGCCGTCCACTCTTTCTCTCTTCCTCTATCTCTCTCTCTCTCTCTCTCTCTCCCCTCTCTCCCTCTCCCTCTCCCTTCTTCACCCTTCCCTCTATCTCCCCTCCACTCCCTCACCCTTCCCTCTATCTCCCCCTCCACTCCCTCTCCCTTCCCTCTATCTCCCCCTCCACTCCCTCTCCCTTCCCTCTCCCCGCTCTACTCCCTCTCCCCCCCCCCCCTCCCCGCTCTACTCTCTCTCTCCCCCCCCCCTCCATCTCTTCCCACCCCTCCTCTCCTCCTCTCTCTGTTCCAGAGCAATGTTGAGATTCCGATTCCCAAGTACTTCACCAGGGAAGCGGAGAGGATACATGAGGAACGGAAGGTTTATTTGGGGAGGCTGCTTCATGAGGAGGTAGTAGTGGAGGTGAGTGGGTGTGGAGTCTGGGGCCCCTGTCCCGTTGCTGGGACCCCTCCCCTCCCCCCCACGCCCCCCCCCCCCCAACCCCCGTGTTCCCCAATGTTGTCGTCCGTCCGGCGATCGGAATGTACATCACCGACCGTCCTTGTGAGTCACAGTCACGGAAACACACTCATTGCATTCCCTGACCGATGAAGGCCAATGTGCCAAAAGCCTTCCTCACCACATTATCTAGTTGTGACACCACCTTCAAGCAATGACGTGCCTGCACTGCTAGATCCTTCTGCTCTACAACACCCCAGGGCCCTACCATTCACTGTGTGGATTCTGCCCACGTTAGACTTCCCAAAATTAAGCACCTCACACACCTCTGTATTAAATTCCATCAACCATTCCTCAGCCCACCTGGCCAACCGATCAAGATCCTGCTGTGGTATTTGCAAGCCATCCTCACTATCTACAGTACCAACCACCTCTTGTGTCATCTGCCAAACTTGCTAATCTTGCCTTCTACATTCCCATCCAAATCATTGATATAGATAACAAACAACAATGGGCCCAGCAGGAACCCTGAGGCACACCACTAGTCACAGGCCTCACTGCTGAGTAACTCAGCGGGTCAGGCAGCATCTCTGGATAGATGACGTTTTGGGTCAGGACCTTTTTTCTGAGGAGGGATCCCAACCCAAAACGTCACCTATTCCTTTTCTCCAGAGATGCTGCCTAGCCCGCTGATTTACTCCAGCACTTTGTGTCCTTTTGTGTAAAGCAGTATCTGTAGTTCCGTGTTTCCACTAGTCACAGGCCTCCAGTCTGAAAACGACCCTTCCACCACCACCCTCTGCTTCCGTGTACGAAGCCAGTGATGCTCATTGTGGTCTTGTGATGAACATTATAGCTCTAGATTACATGTTCATTTGTGTCATTTATTGGGCAATGTGACCTGTAATGGATCCTGTGGCCTACAACTGATGCGTGCTGTAATGGAGCCCATGACCTGAAATGGACACAATGTTCCTACACTATAACAGTGTAATGGACACAATGTTCCTACACTATTAACAGTGTAATGGACACAATGTTCCTACACTACAACAGTGTAATGAACACAATGTTCCTACACTACAACAGTGTAATGGACACAATGTTCCTGCACTATCACAGTGTAATGGACACAATGATCCTACATTATCACAGTGTAATGGACACAATGTTCCTACACTATCACAGTGTAATGG